>NW_008693343.1:50504-61580 GCF_000695815.1 Acanthisitta chloris | reverse complement strand
CACTGAACCACTGAAGCACCACTGGGCTTCATGCTTCTGCTATCAAATCTCTGATAAGAATGTTACTTCTAAATGTTGATTTCTGAAGAAGGTTTAACCAGTGTCAGAGTCACCGGCACATAAGTCAAGTCTAAAATAACTACTTGCCTCTCATTTTAAAGAGTGATTAAAAAAAAAAAAAAAAAGCATGCTGATGAGAAACTAAAATAGCATGTGGAAAATGAGCCCATGAAAGGTGAGGGGGAGGCAGATCTCTCAGGATGGCAGCTCAGAGAAGGGGACTGGCCTTCTCCGCATAAACAGATATGCCCTCCATGGGTAAATGTAACTTGGGAGAGGAAAAAAACAGGTGAGACAGACTGGTATCACATTGAAACTGGGTGAAAAGGTGGCTACAAATATAAGGCTGGAGGACAAGACTACAATTGGCTCTCTGCTCCGCTCTCATAAGACCCCATCTGGAGTCCTGGGTACAGTTCTGGTGTCCAGAACATAAGAAGGACATGGAATTGTTGGAGCAAGTCCAGAAGAGGCCACAAAGTTGATAAGAGGACTGGAGCACCTCCCCTATGAAGACAGGCTGAGGAAGTTGGGGCTGTTCAGCCTGGAGAAATGAAGACTGTGTGAAGACCTCATAGCAACTTTTCAGTATCTGAAGGGGCCTACAAGGGAGCCAGAGAGGGACTCTTTATTAGGAACTGCAGTGATAGGACAAGGAGTAATGTATATAAATTGAAAGAGAGGAAATTTAGATTAGATATAACTAAGACCCTTTTAATGCGAGGGTGGTAAGACACTGGAACAGGTTGCTCGGGGACATTATGGATGCTCCAACCCTGGCAGTGTTCAAAGCCTGATTGGATAAAACCTTGAGCAACTTGCTCTAGTGGGAGCCCATGGCAGAGGGCTTGGAACTAGATGATCTACAAGGTCCATTCCAACCCCTTAAAATTCTATGATTGAGTCTGGGTAGAAAGACATAAAGAGAGTTGGGAGCTTCACAAAGACTTGACTTGAATAGGCTTCAGGAAACCCAACAGGGCAGGAAAAATTAGGGGACAGCAAAATGACCAGGTTAGGGAACTGGGCAGTTTCTCTGGCAGGGTATCAGGAGAAGGAGTCACCATGGCATCTCACCATGCTCCTCCACCAGCAAACCTCCCTGACAGGCTCTACGGTGTCTCTCACTGGCAGCAACTTCTGCTACCAGCTCCTCTCTCAGCCAAGTACAGAGGGCCTTGATGAGTGACAAAAGGCCTCAAGTGGATGCCTCATCCCAATTTCTTATTTTAAAACCGTAGGCAGCTGCAATTCAAGACCTACACAAAAGAACATCAGAAAGGCTGTCATCACTAAAAAGTTGAAAAATGCATGAAATAAACAGCCCATGCAACCTTCTTCAGCTCCCTCCTCCATACACAGATGTCATGGCAACCCAGAACACCAGCGACATAAGGCAGCTGGACTCATAGTGGAGAAACACTTTCAGTATTGCCATTTTTTTATTTTTCAACCAGAATAAAATTGCTTCTTTTAAACACTGAGTGCCATTTTTATGTTCTTTAGTAAGGGTCTTCTGAATGCCATAATTTCAGTGGAGCACGTGCAATATCACATTCTTTGTACCTGCTCTCTGAGGCTCAGTATTGAAATTGAAGCCCCTTGAGATCTTCAGCCTTTTTGTTCAATGTATGTAATCTTTTCTAATATGAACTTATGTGTAGGTTTTGTAGCATAAAATTCCTTCAGGCACACACTAATGCTTTTTCCTCCTGGACCAAATTGTTGGAATGAGCTGCTTTGAGAGCTGTCATGATGACATAAAACACTCTATGTGCTTCTTCCTTCACCGCCAGTGGGCAACATTATTTCATAAACAGTCTAGTCCTGGACTGATGCTGCCCACAGTAAAAAAATAAAGCCAGAAAGTCAAAAGGTAGTCTTTTCAAAACATACATTTTAAGCATCCCACAAGGTCTAACCACATGTGCAGTGTCATGTAAAAACAAATGGGAATGTTTTCACACTACAAATTAAGTAGCTGGTGGAAGCAGAGGAGAGACAGTGGCAGAACAGTTATGGCATTTTGCTAGAGATGCCAAGGGTTTTTCCAGACTCCTGACAAAAATTTCCCCCTTCTGACACAGCCTTAATGGGCACACATGTCCATGGCCTAACAGAAATTGCAGTTTTAGCCAAGTGAGATGGTCTACCACCACCTCAGAGGCTTTGACCTTCTGATCATCAATGCAGTCAGGGAGCATTTATATTTCAGGCTGAACTCATCCTCAAATATGAAAAGCAGTTTTATACCAAGTCGATGCTTCTCCAAAAGTAATGGCTTTGTAGATACGATCCAGTTTTTGTGAATAAGACTCTCTTCAGAGAGTGGAAACTGTCAACCCAAATCAGCCATGGAGCATCCATACTCCAGTGCCTTAGGGGAGGAGCTGCTCATCATCTCCTATGCTCATTCTTTGTGCTCTGGACTCCCAAACCAGGATACAGCATCACTGGCAGTTCAGAAGACTCCCTTTTTTTTCTAGCACACTGTTAAAACGATGGGGCCAAGGCATAAAGAGCAATGTAAAGGAAACTTGTGAAGAGCATCAGTGAATTTTTGGACACAAAGCCTTTTTCCCCAGAGAAAAGGAACAAAAGAACCAAAGCAAAAACAAGTAACACATATTATCATATGTTAACAGTTGAACTCAGTCTTTGAGGTCTTTTCCAACCTTAACAACTCTATAGTTCTGCATTTTTTCAGTAACTTCTACAGATGGATCTCTAATCAGATCATCTGAAATGGTAAATCACAAATGAACTTCGAAAGCATATTTCCTTTACAATAGTATACTTGTCATCTTTAACCTCTTGCTCATCCATGTAGTATCTACCTGCCTGCACCTGCATAGAAACAACTTAAAAAGCCAGTATGGTCTTGATCCTGCTTTACTCAAATTACTGCTGCAATTGAAAGGAAAACCAGAAGTAGATGAAAACCTATTTTCACTAATGCAATAACAATAATTCTATAAACATATTAACAATTTCCTGCCTCACTCTTAATTTTATTTTCTCTCTGTTATATTCATTTAGAAGGATAATGATACCATTTGTTACTCTGTCTAATCTTTGTGAGGCATCCAGGATAAGAGAAAGACAAATGAGATTGCTGGCATTTAGACAAAAAGGCAGATACTGTGGGACATAATTTGGGTATAACAAATTATTGGGCAGGTACATACCTGTAATTGGTACTTAGTTCTTCAAGTTTATTACAAATATGGTTGCATTTGTAATGGGCCCACAATGTGCTTCCAGTTATTACTTGCAAAAGTAAATCTTACTCAGGCAAGTTCAACAGGATTCAAGGGAACTCTTGGATGATGAAAGCTCACAGAATCCAGTGCTGCATCAGTTGGGATTGATCAATATGTTCAGTGTAATTTATGGGGGTTTGTTTGTTTGTTTTATTTTTTATTGGCGTTTATTTTGTTTTTACTTTATTACTTCGAATTAAATTTATCTGTAATTTCATTTGGAGAAAGTGGAGACAAACCATTAAACCAGCATGCTTTCAAATAAATCCTAATTATGTACAAATGCAAATGCACCAACAAGGCTTGGACATGCAATTAGATAGCTAATTATTATAAAATAAGACTATTGCAGACTGTGCTACACACTATCAGGTCCTGCATTCACAAAACATAGTCTCATCTTTGAGTGGATTGGGAAGAAGCTTTTGCTATTTTTCATAGGATATAAGTGATGGATGGAGTCACTAGGGGGATCAATAAGAGCCTGCCACAGTGGGAGGTGATGATGTGTCACCTCATGCTTTCCCTGGCAGGAACTCAGGAGAAATGAAAGGACTGGGATGCTGGTTAGAAACATTCTTAAGCTGTGGCTTTCTCCTGGGTGCTGACAGCTGCACCTGTGCTCCCATGTGAGCAACAGAGGGATCCTAAGGACTGGGCAAGAAGCACATTTGCCCACTCCACCATTTCAGTATTCTCTTGGCTTATAGATTTTGAACTAAGAGTTCCACTGAAATTAATGTACTTTTTATAGTTCTGCTTGTCTGCAAAGAAACGTTTTCATGAAATCTTTCCTGTATAAGTCTTATTCAGGTCTACCCATAATCCATTGAAAGTCTCTCATCTCTTCTTACAGACACATACCCTGACCCACCCCAACAGCCACCCGCCATGAGAAACGCTGGGAGAAAGGGAAACCAAAGTGCCAAAGAGTAAATTTCCATCCCTAGGCTGCTAAAGAAGCATAGAGGTAATAAACATAATAAAGAAGAAACCATCACTGCATGAGCAGCCAATCAGCAGAATATCATTAGACCAAGATCATGATAAAAACAGATTTGCCCCCAAAAAATATCTGGCAGAAGCAGTAACTCGCTAATGATATACCTCATGAGCTGCTCACTTGCTGATGTGAAGGAGATCTTAATCCTCCTAGAAAAATCACCAGAGTTTAATAAAAAGCTGTGTTTATATATTTTTAAGCATTTTCCTGTTGATAATGTCTCCACATTTCCAGATGTTTTTGAGTCTTTATATATCACAGCTCTGATAGCAATTAAGAGAATGCGACGTGAATCCATCTGCCATAAGTTATCTTCTTGTGCCAGGATGTCGCCATGTAATATTTCCAGCTGCATTCTTTTTGAAATGCTATTACTGCTCACAGAAATGCAAACCAAATCTGTCATTTACCTTTTTTTCCCTCTGTACCAAACACACAAAAAGAATCAAAAGACTGAAAGCATTTTAAAGCATTCCTAATTCGCTTTGCCTATACCGAACTAAAACAGTTTTCCAGATCAGCCCATGAATCGAGCAACAATATGAAATGCAGATGGCAGTGCTACTCAGTGTGCATCCATCCACACCAGCCAACTTCCCTGCTGGACCACTCCATTCACTGGTGTGAGATTGCTTCAGCTGATAGATTCAGCTGATTCCTAGAGTTACATACTAGAAATGGCAACAAGAGGAAAAAGCATGAGCAGAGACGGGGGCAGAAGACAGGAGCCAGATGAGCCTTGGTTTAAGAGTAACTTTAGCCCAGCAATCTCAGCAGAGGCAAGTGTGGCAAGATGGGATTTGTCATAAATACCCTTAGATCCCATATGGCCAGCACGAATGCACTCAGGAGAGAGAAATGCTAATGCTGTCACACGACTTAGATGGCACTTGATATACCTGACTCTGCTTCTGCCCTGTGGGATTTTTTTAAAAGCACTCTCCGGGATTTCTCTCGTATATAAACCCCTCACAACTCACTTGCCATTTTTAAGGCTGTGCTTCGAAGCAGCTACTCAAAATAAATAATATCCTACTGTATGAGTAGGCCTGTTGTAAGCAAGGAGACCGTGCCTAAGGTGAAGCATATCATGGGGATTAAAGGATTGCAGCACTTTCTCCTTAATCAGCACATCCCAGTCCCTTTTCTTTCCAGGTATATAGCACCATGGTTATTCTAACTATAGCCTGAGACACTTTTCCTCCCAACAGCTCCTTTACTTCTATTTCCCCTTTTTTCTCACTCACACACTTGCATATTATTTCTGTTTGCACAGAGCTCAGCTTGGCTATGAGACTAACTTCTGTTCTTACCCCATTATTCTGGGGTGTCATGTGAGTTTTTGTTTTCCAACAGAGTAACAAAGTCAGAGTCATACCAATACCAGCCACCTAAAACACAGACTAGGAAAATGCTTATAGTCAGGAACCACAGGGAAAAACCCTTGAGATGTTTGAAATGCCATATAGTCTGGACATATAGACTGTGTCCTATCCCTGCTGACATCTTTAACTTTTTTAGGCAGCAGTCTATGTCAAAATCCATTTCAATAATACCCTAACTGGCTCAGCAGCCTCCTCTCATTTAGTTGATTCAATCACTACTTGCTGATGGAAAGCAGAAATCACAGCTAAAAGATGCCATTTACAGTACATTTCTCTCACGACTGTAATGTTTTATCACTTACTATCTTTTGGACAAGATTCTGTATCTTGCTTAACGTGTCATGAAAAGGGAAAACAAACATGAGTCAGCAGCAGTGTCAGCTTTGTCACGTCTTTACTGAACTCATTAATCAATGTTTGTACCATTAGTGAACCAAAAACCAAGCAGGACAACAAAGACCCAAAATACTGCCTGAAGCCTTGGGGCTTTTTTCCCCTGCAACACAAATAATTTGCCTGGATTTCATATTGCTAGAAGTCACATTTATTATTCATTTATTCAAAATACTTTGGCATAATTCATATTTTATAAACCCAGAGTAAAATCAGGTTAATTGGTTTGTGTCAGATTATAAATCTAATCCAGGTACTCCAAGCAGGCAGGTCAGATTAGTAGTATTTCATTCCTTTCTCAGAAAAATCCATTACATTGAAAGGTCCTGATCCTGTACAGTTGAAGAGTGTGGGAAAACTGTCATTAAACTGAATGTGAACACTTTCAGATAATAAAACCCATTCAATCTTTGTTACAGAAGGAAAGAATTATATATAATCAGAAGTAATTTAAGTGTTTCACATATCTCTCTTCCTACAAAACAAAACAAATAACCTAAAAATATTTGGAAAACATTAATTTTCAACAGAAAACATTCATTTTCAGAGTGCTGGATAAGTAGATTATTGGAAATAATTTTCTTTCCCTGCACATTCTGTATGCTGAATTGAGGAGGAGGAGGACGATCTGGTGGGTTTTTGTAGTAAGAAACATTGACTTGAGGAACACCCTCTGATGTGTTTATGGCAACATCAGCAAATGACTGTTCATTACATCAAGTGAACATCTTTACAGCTTGCTCCCCAGGTCTGCTGAAAAGATCAACAACAAAGCCATTAGGAAGAGTCTAAAATGCAAGTATACCCCCTCTGGAAAGCCTCAAATGATCTAGTCTTTCCAGATGGTCTCTCTTCTCATGGGGAAAGGGCCTGGGTGTCAGAGGTGCTGAACAACTATATATCTGTCAATAACATTTCATCTGTAGGCTCAAAACTGAGAACTGATTTTGTAAAACTATTAAAAACTCTGTAATACTCAGTCTGCAAAAACTAATTTTCTTGTTATCATGTTACAACTTCAATTTCCATGGCAAAAACACAAATGTGACATAAAGGCCACAATGGATTTAGGTTCTATCTTCCAAGAACACTGCCTGGCAGTAAAATGCAGAGCTGGATATTGGTTATTCGTTGAGGGTGCACAGTGGCTGGAGTTGGCTTCCTTTGACCTCTCCTTTCCAACTTCACCTCAGCTCTGCTTTGCCCTTTTTGTAACTGATTTTTCACTTAGCTATTACACTGCCTATGTCCTTTGCAGTAATGCCCTAGAAGCAAAAAAAGGGCGTGTTTTAAAGAAATTGTCTTTTTTTCTTGCAAGAAAGATGAGAGCTCCCTATTCACCCTACATAAAGACTGTGAGTGCTTATTCTGTGAGGAACTGGAAAGATCTTGAAAACTCACAAGAAAATATCAGATTCCCATTACTGCTGTGATCATTATTCAAGCTCAGATATAGATAAGAATTTAAACTAGAAATAGCAATTATGGTTATCAATTTTTCTACTCACACCTAAAGCAAAACCCATTGGATCACTGATCATTCTCGGTATCCCCATCTCTTATCCTGACTCTTTTAATGACTACTTCTATTTGTTCACATCACCAAAAGCCTCCAGGAACATTATTCACTACTATTTCACCAACTGAACCTGATTTTTTATCATCTTTATAGATTAGGGTAAACCAAATAATAAGTACTCATCAAAGGATGATGGTCATGAAGGGACAGCTATTTCCAAACAGAATCTTCCAGCATCATTCACACTGTTAATCAGCATAAATGAAAACAAGACCAAATGCTTGAGATACAGCCACTCTTTCAGAAGGGAAACAAAGGGAGGATCTTGTCATCCTTAGATTTTGGTGATGCCAGATGAAAGGGGACAGTAATAGCCAACTGTACACGCTGTATTTGCTACAAGCAAGTAATTGACCTGCAGAGGCAACACACTAAAATCGGTAAGTGCACCTGTAGGGATTCTGTAATTCACCCTTCTGCAAAACAGGCAGTACAGGGCAACTGGTTATCCACAAAGGGTATGATTACCCAGCATGAAAAGGAATTTAATGACCTTGAAATGCCCTCTCTTTGATAAGCTCTTGCTCTGTGTGATCAAAAGTACGAGGCTGCACACCACACCATAGAGTTAATAAACAGTTTCTCCGGGTAATCTCTTCCCAAGCACCAAGAGACTACAAATTTCTACACATACAGCTGACCTTTACATAACACTAAATTCCCAGGTGGTATCTGAAAATGATGGACCCATCTGTAAAGTCATTCTTTCATCAAATTAAATGTTTGACAGCATCCAGAAGATTTAACTTTCATCTTAGCTGAGATATAGTAACTTGTCCCATTTTCGGCAGTCTGAAATCTGAAGGTGAACACACTGATTAATTATCTCTGTTCTTAAACCATTGCCATTTTTAAGATAGAGCTTCAGCTATCTGGTAGGGAATATGCCTATAAAGTAAGGATTAAAAAAACTCAGAATTGAGTAGATGCTTTATTTGAGATCAAAAGATAGGCAGGTGTCAAAATTCATCTTTGATAATGCACCATCCATCAGCTTTGAGTCTCTTCCTAAAGTTTACATTTTTCTTTCCACTGCTACAGTAATGACATTTCACACAACACATCATGCTACACTTTATATTCTCCAATGAAAGCCATTTTCATTCTTGTTTCTACATTTGTATCCAAGCTTAAACTTTGCATTTTTGATAAAGTAAATCATATAAAAGGTACACAATTGGCAAAAATGCATTATTTCCTATTTTAAACTCCCCAGTGATTACTAGCAAAAGACATTGCATACCCCATTAACAAGTGTTATGCTTCTATATACAAACTTTCCTCCTAATGGCTTGTTCTTTCAGAATAAGATTACCTCATTAGCATGGTGGAATGAGTTTGGGTAAATGAATGGTACCCATATTGTCAGTAAAGCTGAAATACTATTACATACCTACTTCTCTAGGGAGATTCAAGCAAGATTTAAATCAATTCACAGCACATTTTTTTATTATATAAAAAGGGGGAAGAAAACTGGTACATCTGGTGTGAGCTGACCTTCCCTCAGGACACAAAACTATTGGTCCTGTTTTCTCCAGCATCTGTTAGATGTCATGGCAAATGCAATTAAATATGTGGTATGCTGTAATCCTCATTTGTCATGCTTTCCTGCAGGCAGAAAGCACCTTTCCAAATTCTAATATTTTATCCTTATAATATCTGTGCCCACTGTCAAGTAACAACAGCTGGACTTCACTAATCATGAGGAAAGTTCACTTTACACTCCCTTCTGAACTCAGACCTCTGATATTTCTCTAACGAATAGATGACAAATTCCTCTTGTTCATCATCTGTATCATCCATGGGGCACTGACTAGCTACACACTCAAATTCACAAGTGCTATTTGAACAACCTCGACTTAAATAATCTACTACATATATAACATCATAACAAAGCAATTTATATAAACAAAGCATTTTAACACAGAGAAAAAGCTGTTATTAGTATGTTGGAAGAATATCTCCATTCACTAACATTTCATATGATGTCTTTCCAGATTTAAAATAGACTTGGTATCACAGATTCAAATGATTTTAAATGCAAACTTTGCTTCACTACCAATTCAATGACATGTGCATTATACAGTAACAGTTGGTCTTTTATCTGTATTCCAAACAGAGATCATGCTCCAGCTAACTTCTTCATTATTAGCTAACAATGCTGACACTGAACTTCCTCTTTTTCACACAGCTGAAAGACTGAGACCTATGATATATACCCATGGTATTCAGAGACCATAACCTCCATTTATTAATGCAAAACCCCACTCACTTCTTAGTATTTGGTAGCCATATAGTCCTGAATGTGCTGAAAATCAACCTATACCTTTCCTCTACCATCCACATCATCACCAATTAATAAGCCTTTTATCAAATGTCTGAATGTTTTATTTTGGTGCAGTTTTGAAGTAATTCACATAATTCTGCAGAAAATCAAGTGATATGAGGAAGTTTTGAAAATATTGGTATCTGGCCAGTTTTTGAAAGAGCTGTTAGTCCTTGTGAAGAACTAGAGCTCAGAAGAAATGTGTCTGTTTTGAAATTTAAAAAATCAAAAGCTTTTTGTCTATGTAACATGTATCACTTGCATAAGGGTTTTAGCAATATCTGCCTTAAATTTTGACTGCAGCTATTAGAAAGCAATTGCTTTTACAGGTGATTTGCTTAAGATTCATGACAAAAACCACTCCACACCACTCCTCCTGCAAGCCTCCAAGCTCAAAAACTTCTTCACAGAAGGTTTTTCCTTTGGTGCCACCAGGCAACACAGTATTCCAAGCTGAGAAACAAAGTCCATAGCACTAAAGCATCCCACCTCTGACATTTCAGCAAGAACTTCAATCTGCATTTCTATGAGCACTGGAACAAAGGTAGAAAAACCTGGCCATGTAGGTGGCATAAGGAATCTTCCAAAACACACTGACCTGCTCTAGGGCAACCTCCAAGTAAAACACCGTAATTCTCTCTTAGCAAGAGCTGTTATTCAGAACAGCTTTGCTCAACTTCAGGATGAACTTTCAGAGAGATTTACCTATAGAGAACAACTGAAGGTTGAAAGAAGCCAGACTTCAACATAAAAATTCCAGTTCCCAAACATGCTGAATTTTAAGATGCACCCTTCCTTCATATTTTAACAGGACCTCAGATAGATTTAATAAATATCTGACAGATTCCTGCTGTTATTCAGAACAGCTTTGCTCAACTTCAGGATGAACTTTCAGAGAGATTTACCTATAGAGAACAACTGAAGGTTGAAAGAAGCCAGACTTCAACATAAAAATTCCAGTTCCCAAACATGCTGAATTTTAAGATGCACCCTTCCTTCATATTTTAACAGGACCTCAGATAGATTTAATAAATATCTGACAGATTCCTGAATGACTTGAAGTAGAG
>NW_008693343.1:36993-50484 GCF_000695815.1 Acanthisitta chloris | reverse complement strand
AATAAAGCTCTGACACTGAGTGATCTGTAACGTATAAACTGTCAGACTTTGCAGGTTTTTACTAAATCTTCAGCCTAAATTACTTTGTTCATCAGAGCTGCAGAGAGATTAATATGGCCTTAGAGTGCTAGAGCCAACTTAATGTGGTACTACAATCTGTGCTGACTTGTGTAGTTGGTTTTTTTTCACATCCATAGCAGATGCTCAGACCAGCATAGGAACCAGAGCAGGATTAGTATTTGTCAATCCAAAGTGCAGAAAGCCTTTGCACTTATTTTGGTGAACATGAAAATCAGAATTCTTTGTTTTTAGGATGAAATTCTTTACTGTGAGGGTGGTTAAGCAACGACACAAATTGCCCAGAGAAGCTGTGGAAGACCTAACCCTGGAAGTGCTCTAGGCCAGGTTGGATGGGGCTCTGAACAATCTGGTCGAGTAGAAAGTGTCCCTGCCCATGACAGGGGGTTGGAATGACAGAATCTATAAGGTCCCTCCCAACCCAAACCATTATGTGATACTATGATTTGAGAAAACATCTCCATCACCCCAATTAAGGCTTGCCCTATTTCCCATTATTTTTGGTACAAAGCCACAAAAGAAAGTGGGGTAACATTACTCCTCTTAAAGAGGGGTTGCAAGTAAACAATTCTGGTGCAGAGGCAGCTGATTTTATCCACCTAACCAGTGCAATGCAATGACCATACAGCTAATATATTGCTAGAACTAATTTTCTCATACAAAGAGCCCTCCTTCATCCTCTTGCCTTTTGCAGCAGAAAAGTTTGAGAACTTGGCACATTTGGAGCCACACTGAAGTAACGTCTTGGCAGTCACAACAGATTCTGAGGTCCAATTTGAACATGATGATGGAGTAGTCCCTGACCCAAGAAAGCACTTCAATGTGTGCTTTACTTCACAGTAGCAGTCCGAGTAGTTCAGTTTCAGTGAGCTAACACTTCACTGCTAAACCCCATCTATTTCAGAGTACACAAAAACACAGAAGGTAACCTTCATGAATCTGTGTTTTGTTTTGCAAAGGATTGGGAAGTTTTTCTCTTTGCTGATTTCACAGCTCAGAAGAAGGAGGGAAACAACTTTGCCTCTTGACTGAAGATGACTGGCAACTTTGCACATAGAAAAACAATTTTCTCTTTGCTGCTCAAAAGGAGTTTTCAAAAGAAGTGAAAAGACTGGAAAAAGTTGGTTTGGTATGAAATATTAAGAGTTTATTCTCAATCACCAAGTTGAGTTTTTGACAGGCGAGGGAAAGGGTAGACTAGCAGCCCCAAAAGTGATAAGCAAGTGAGAAACTCCTGAGGACAGCTGACTTTCTGTTTAAGTAGAAACACAGGCTCAACTGTAAACTCTGGGGATCTTGATCAAAGCAGGTCACCCGCCTTTGCCAAACAGACCATCTGATCTCCATTTTATATCAACAATAGATGAACTGACAAACTAGCCACAAGTCTGACATAATAAAGGCAAAAATCTTTCAGCCTACAATAAACTTACCTTGAGGCTACAAGAATGTCATCCTTGAATGTTTTCTGACATTATTTGATCTGTCTCACCCAATTAATACTAATACACTACCCAGCTAATACAAGGACTTCTAGAATTTGTTGCCCGTCATCATGATGGTAATGAAGCATTCAACACAAGTCAGGAATCGTAAGGTGGTTTTGTTCTGGTTTTAAAAATACATTCAGTGAAGTAAAACTCCAGTATTATGCTGCAATACACTTTTATTATGTGGAGGTTTATAAACTCTTCTCCAGCATCCTGTGGCTCAAAGCTTCTTAAAAATGAATATTTTTTTATATTAAAAATGCACCTGCCGTTCATTCTCAATGCCCTTTTTTATAAAACTCAGTTTTAGATATACAAACATACATATATATACATATGTGTGTGTGTATATAAAGGGATATACCTACAAATATGTATTTCAATGGTTTATAATTGCCAGTGTTTCTATCAGCACAATCACAAGTAAAACGTTCTAAACAAATTCATTCTGGAAAGAGAAAGATCTTTATTTCTTCCGTATGAAAGAATGTGAGATTTTCTAGCTTCTTCTGGAACTGTGCATGAGCTAGCAGTCCTTGCTACATTGGCATGAAGGTTCATTTACCTTGATGAAAACCAGGGCAGGGGAATCTAAGCAGACCCTCCATACGCTTCCAGTGCCGAATAGCTCCTCTAAAGCTTTTATCTACACTGAACTCCCACCGGGAGTGTCAACATACCTTGATCTCTTTGTACTCTATTCCCCATCTATAAAATGAGGATTAGTCAATGCCAAAAAGGAACTCTGTAATATATTAGAGAGTGTCAGGTTCTTCAATCACACAAACCACAAATTCCTAAGTACCAGTGCAGAAAATAAGCTCACTTCTGAGTCCAGTGCAAAAGGTTTTGGGCTTTAATTCAGTATTTTATTTTAATATCTCTTTTAAAACCCCAAAAACTATCTCCTTTTCAGAATCTGAACAAAAATAATCTCAGCATAGTAATTACTGCTTCTTTTAATATGCTGATTTTAAAAGGCATACTTATGGAAAAAGGAACTATGTGATCCTCTGTGCTTGGCAGTACCATAAACTAAAAAATAGTGATAAGAAGTCTACAGATGTATTTTATAGCAGGAGAGCAACATATTCCACAAAAGTTTATCTTATTATTTTGCATATCTCTAGACACTGGATCCATTCTATCATAAATTCTCTTACTGCCAGTTAACCTTTGATTTTAACAGGCAGCCTATGCCTGACATTTAATTAGTGACCCAATTAAATATTTTGCTGTTCTCAGCTTATTTTATCATTTAGAAGCAACAGAGAGAAATCAAGACAGGCTTCCATGAGGAAGAAATTACAACTGCTTTTATTAGCTGTTAGAACAGTCATTCTGGCAGTATAACGAGATAAGGACTTTGACCATTTCCTTAATATCGGGATGTTTGTCTTAGTTCCTCAAAACCATTCCCAGGGATTCTTTCAGTAGTTTTATGGGAACAAGTGAACTAAAAAAAAAAGAAATATCAACATATTATGTACTGGCTGTAATACTACTAGAATATTAACACATGGTTCACCTGCCACGGTACAATAGAAAGATGTCCATGGGGACAAAGGGCTGCTGCAAATGGATACCAAGTACCTAAATGCTGATCTGTAAAGTTCTGTGTCCTCTCTTCAGTTGAATTTTACTCATCCTAGAAAGATTTCAACATCAGCTACCTATACATCTGCTCAGGGTGGTTTCGTTATGTTGATAAAAGTTAGCTAGTAATCCTGCTGATCTGTAAAACTATTAAGCTCCCTTCTCATCTCTGCACCTGGCAAAATCATGAAGCAGATTCTCCTGGAAGCTATGCTTAGGCACATGAGAAGCTGAAACAGGTTGCCCAGGGAAGTGGTTGCTGCCCCAGCCCTGGCAGTGTTCAAAGCCAGGCTGGATGAGGCCTTGAGCAACCTGGTCTAGTGGGGAGGTGTCCCTTCCCATGGCAGGGAGGGGTGGGGCTAGATGATCTGTAAGGTCCATTCCAACCCCTAAAATTCTATGATTCCTTTCCCTGTTCTCAGCCCAGGACACGAGTTTTTTCTGTCCAACTGTTCTCTTTTTAGATGCTTTTTCCATGGTGTTTTGTTTCTGAAAAGATGCTCCCATAGAGGAGAAGTTACAGCTTTTATTGAGAAGTCATTAAGAAGGTGCTGAATGCAATGCCCATGCTAGCTGGCTGCTGCCTGCCTGAACGCGCACTCCTGACAGTCTGGAGTATCACTTAATGCAAATGAACAAATTGAAGCCTAAATCCATGACATCTCTTCAGTCATTACTGTTTTGTACCTTCCTTATATACCATTCTTTATCTGGATTCCATCATATTTGCCTGACATTAGAGTGGTACCACAGGGTTGGTCCAAAATGCAGTGGACATCAAAGCCCTCCAGGAATTGAGCCCCTCTACCTTTTCAGGCTAATAGGGACAAACTGAAGTTCCCCCAACTTAGAAATTCCAGCAGGCCAAATCACCCAGTTTTACTCTTAGTGTGCATCAAATGTACACAAGAGTTTAAGCAGAGTAACTTACATTGTGTGTTAAATCCCACCTTTATTGCAAACAACCATCTCATGCAGACCAACCCAATTAACAGCAACTGACATCAACCCTTCCTCTCTTGATAGCAGGGATCTGGGATCTGAGACTGATCAGCAGGGAGGCAACACAGGCAAGAAATCTTTGTACCCAACCCCAATTTACATTCTGGTTTTATTGATGCCAGTGTATTTCTTTAGAAATCAAAAGAATTTTCTTTTTTTATTATTAATAACTAATTATGGAATTGTTGAGACAACAGCCAGAAATGTTATCATTTCTGATAACACAAGTCTGTGCTAAGGGTGCCTTATTAGAAGACCTGTTTATAGATTTTTGAAAGTTATTTATCGTTCTTTAAATCAATTTGAAAGTGACTAGCACCACATAATTTTCTATTTGTACTAATTACAACTAAAGAGCAATATTAGGATGAGATGGTTATAAATAAAGCTTGTTGAGCAGCATGTTGACATTATTTTATAAAGCTTAAGTTGTGCCAAGATAATAAATGGAACTTAGAGCACATGTGGAAAGAAACAGATTTAGTTAACTCTTGCTGTGCTAGTAGCTGAAGACCATTTCTATTTCATTTTAAAATGCTGTGCTACATCAGTATTTACATCATTCTTTTGATGGTGGTCAAGGAGTTAACGAACATCTGGAATGTGCCTTTTTGCAGATCATGAACACGTTCAAACTACTTTTATCTTGGAAGTGATTTGGTGTATCTGATCTACTGTGGTATAGAATTGGAGGGGCTGTCATATACAGTAACTAAGTGGTTTGAAGGGAAAAACATTTCCAGCTGTACCATACAACAGTTTCCATATAACTTGGAATACATTTAGTAAATGATCTTTTTCATGAGAAAGAGGCTAAGCTGTATCACAGAATGGAAGGATAGCCAATTAATATACACTAAAACTAGGATTTTAAATTTATTATTGAGGATTTGACAACTGGATATTCTGAATTATGAGCTCTGTCTCACAATTACTGAAATAACTCCTTTCCCTTTCTGTATCATGAACAGTAATAAAGTTTTAAGTTGGAGTGAAGAGTTCAATTAGTTTTTCTGTCGCCAACACCACTTAATATGCTTAGGGTAGATTTCAACAGACAACTGGCTAGATGATGGTAAATTCACACACCTAGACAAGTCAGTAAGACTTAAGAACAAGGGGTCCAGCACTGAAATCAGTTGTATGATGCAGAAATACATCAGTAGACTCACAGCACTGCAGACCCCTTGAATCACAGCCCAGTCAAGTTCTGGCTGTCAGACCTCCCTGTGGTTAAACATTGCAGTCTTTGATAGAATGTCAATGAATTCTGACTACATGTTGGTCCATGCACATGTTCTCCTTTGCCTACCAGGCATATTTACAATTGACAGTTGAGTTGCAAAACCATTAAATGACATTGAAGTGTAAAAAGATGGTCCTGTCACTTAGGGTTGGAGGAGTAACCAACTGCCCATCAGGATGATGAGGAATTTTGCCTGGGCTAAAGCATCTCTTGCTGTGGAAACACTGGGATCTTCAAGCTATGCACTTGGTTGTAAAGATGGGTGACCTATTTGGTGGACTTGTGTTACAGTAGGATATCACTGCTGTTATCAATTAATTTACAAATAATACTTGTGATATTCAACACTGTACAAAGGAAATTGTTTTCTACTGGACTTGGTAATTTTCTCTAGTCTATACCTCACACCGAAATAAAATTAAACTGTAAATAACATGCCATGTGGTTTCTACTTGAATACCCAGATAAGACATACGTGGCCAGAAAAGCTGTCTCCATTTTATTTTCTTAATATTGAGAAACACAACCTCTGCCACAAAATGCTTTCACCTGAAGCTAATCTACTTTATTCCTCTGCATAACAACTGCATCTTATTTCCTCTCAAATGTTTTGGAACTTCTTACTGCTGGTCATGCAGGATTATGTTATCACTGGCACTAGCAGGTTTCACAATCCTCTTCTGCTCTGTTTCCAAAACATGACAGTAGAAGTTCTTGAAAAGTATTTCATCACCCTCATCCAACATCAAGCAACTGATGCATTTGAGTTTGTCCACAGTGGAGAAAGAACATAAACCTGTGGAATCTTCACGAAAAAACAACGTACACAGTACCTATTAAGAGGTTTTTGCAATATGGCTTCTTTTGTAAGCCACTCCCTCTCCCATACTGTGTGAGGTTACCTGCTGCAAGAGTCTCAATACGAACAATTCAATTGACTATGTCATATTTCTGCTTACTGATTCTGTTTTGTGCAGCTGATGAAATAAATCTATCTTGTGTGATGAAACAGCTTTTTTTTAAATACTTTTTCTATGTGAGGAAAATAAAGCATAATTTTGTCACTAAAGACACTCAAAAGATTCCTTATGACTAATCACTGTGTATTTTCCCCACTTTTTATTATGTTCCAAATTATTCCATTAATTATCACTTTTCCCGTCTTTCTAGAGATTACTCCCCTTGATTTACCATATTCTTTCTTTTCATTGTTCCTTTCTCTCTTCAAATTCCTGTTAGTCTGCATATTCAGAAATCCCTACTGTTCCTTTGTTCTCATTCTTTAGTTTCCCACATCTGTGCAGTGACACACATCTGTCAGTTTCAGTCCTGCCCCTTGTTCCAGTGCTGCTGCCCGAATTTTTCTCCTTTCCTCAAATACTTCCTGCAGGCCAAGACAGCTCACTTATAACTCCAAATCTCAGAGGAAAAAACATCTTCAATTCAAAACCAAGGTTATCTGTTACATGAGTTAAATAATTCCTTCGTAGCTATCATCATCTATTGAGTCCCAAGTTATACTCTTCCAAACTTCTACTCATCTTCCAGATCCTGGAAAATATACTCACTAATTTCCTAGAAGTTTATTCCATATTTCTCTTGCTTACTCAAGACTACTTCAACTGTTCTTGATGAGGCCTGTCAGCCCCTCCCTGCTGGGAATCATCTGTCACATGCATTTTTGGTTTCTGGAGCTTTGCTCAGTTAATCAGGCATAGAATAAGACATGAACTCCAAGACAACAGCTGCCATATCTAGAGAACATCCTTCTCTAGGAGACATGTAAGACAAGTCACCAAGTCTACTGAAGCAATGCAAAAGATCTTAAACAAGTTTTGGCCCATGCCCTCTAGTAACTAAAGGCACATCACAGCTTCCCATTTGCCTCCCACGATGATTAAGAGAGAAGTAGTATCATTTGTTGGTTCACAAAGCTGCAAGATGCATGGGGAGGAAATACTAACTCCAGCTTAGCTGAAAACAGCATTTTTATCCTTTATGCTTCTCTAAAGGTGAGGAATATTCTTTTAAACAGCAGCTCTCTGTATTCTGTACACACAGAACCAACTGAAATGAGGTTCCAACACACTCAGGGTTGACAGAGCAAAGAGGAGGTCTCTGTTCCCACCAGTCTGCCAACACTGAAAAGAAATGTCCATGTTTTAATTTTAAAGAAAAACTTTAAATTGTCCACAGTCTTGTCCCGGAAGCCTTATAAAGAAGAACAAAATTTATCTTTCAGAGGTTGTTTACAAGTCATTCGATAATAACAAAAAGAAATTTAAATCTATGCATGAAATTAAATTTCCCTGACAAAGAAGTAGTTAATTTTTTTAAACACTCCCACTTGTGGCTGGCCTGATTTCTAAATGGTGCTTGTACCACAGATGCATTTTGCTATCTGAATTTGGGCACAAAAACTCTCTGGCTGTTCCCAGGAACCAGCTGGCTCACGAAGCCCTTAGTGCTCCATTGCATGACTCTGTTTTACAGCCTTGAGAAAATTCCTCAGTGGCCAAGTTTTTCCCTTTTCTTCCTAATTATCACGAAGATATCAACGCTAAGCCAAAGTCCTTCTAATGTTGAGGATCCTTAAAGTTATAATCTGCCACAATAACAAAATATTTGTGGAAGAATCAGTAATTCTGTCACAAATGGACATCTTTAATTACATTTGGAACAACTTACAGGTGCTGAGGAACTTAAAATTAAATGTAGACAGCCTAAAAATAAGGATAGAAATGGAAGTTAATTAACATCCAACATAAAATGCAATGGACATGAGGTTTACTCAGTACATGCTTACACTGCAGTTCTTTAGGTCAAATTTTCACCTGTATATTATTGACACCATTAACATGGAAAACCAGACAAGATAAAAATGAGGACAATTACTGTGTATTTAAAAATATTGAAGGAGTTGGATTAAACAGCATTTTCTAAACATTTGCTTGTAAGGATGGATCAAAAATTATATATCATTTTAAGGCAGATAGTGCCAAAAAACCTATTAGTCTCTTTTGGGAAATACTTGATATACAACTTGTCAGATGTCACAATCAATCAGATATATTTCATTTTAACATGTTGCACGCTAGTGTTTACAAATGTAATTTTTTACTGCTTGTTTGGAAAGAGATTTGACAGAGATAGCATTACACTCTAATGCAGAAACCAGTATAAATTGGGTCTTCAGATCCAGCTGAAATGAAAACACTGGCAAAAATATGCTTTATAGAAAAAAAAAAGCAATGTGCAAGTCCACCCACAAAATAAATACTCAAATGCCTTATTGTCTTTGAGAGTAACAGCAAGTCTGCATACATAAAGCTAATGAAAGGATTGCTCAATTTATCCGAGCAGAAGTGCTTTTAAAACCTTGATAGAACGTGCAGATACTCATTAAACATTGCAAGTAGCTCACAGGCAAATGGGCATAACTTTCGCCCATGGGAATATGCAGCAGATGATCAAAGACAAGCAATGAAGAATAAAACTGGCTAATATGACAGTCAAGGCTGGAAGGATTTGCTGAGATAGGAAATGGTTTTCAGTGCTCTGGCAAGGGTATTGTTGTCAGACGTTCAGTGCTTTCCATTTACAAAGAGTTTTTTATTGCTCATTTTTATTTCCAGAATTAGCATATCAGAAGATGAAGCCTGAAGCTTTGTGGTTTTTTACTTATTAAGTAATCAAAAGCATGTGTTTCTATACCTTTTGATTTATAGTACAAAGAAAAAAATGAAGACTATCCATCTTTAAAATTTCTTGCTTCCCTGATAAATACTTACAGGCTGCCTTGGCTGAGGAAATGACATAAACCCTTCTCAGGCAATCAGAGATGGTCTAATGTTGAACATTAGGCAAATATAATTTCACATTTAACATTACACAGTGGATTTGTGAATTTTTTTTTCAATACAGCCATAAATTATAGTGATAATTTCCTCAGAATTTCCAAAAAATCTTCAGGTGAAAAATTCTGAAAGCCTATACAAAGATAAATTCAGCATTAAATAACAACTGGAAAAATAAAACCATACTGGCCACATTTAAAAATCCTGAGTGCCTTCATGGAAATTATCAAGACATGGTTATTTTTATTGTACAAAGAAAATAATTTGTAATAGCTTGAGGCTTCTGAAGAAAACAAATTTCACTAAAACGGAAAATGTTTATGTACCAAGAAACCAAAGGAGACTGAGTAAGAAATATGTCAGATAATTAAAAACTGTTTAAATATATAACCAATTGCCTCATAACTGACAATCAAGAAAGATGGCTATCTATACAAAGGAAAAAATTTGGCACAAGGAAGAGAGAAATCAGCCCTCCATGAATAAACAGGCACATATACTCAGAAAGCTTCAACAATGAAAACAACGAGTGGCCATTAAAAGCATGAAGGAAAAAGAAGGATTTGGTATATGGATATGTACAGGCCCTGCATCACCCTGTGATGTAAATGTCTGGAGATAAGAACAGAAATAAATCCCATTAATTTTGCTACATGATGTATCGGTAAGGCACTTGACAGAGGTGGTGATGCACCACAAGTAGGAATTAAAAGCAAGAGGAGACAGAAGATACGGGCAATTATTGGAGATGTGAGTAATAAAACAGGTGTTTTTAATCTCCATCAGGAACAAAACAAGTCATAGCAATTTTTTTCTCATTGATTAGTGAACAAAAATGATTCAATGCTACTGATGATGTAAAAGGTAGTAGCATTCAATAAATATCTCTCTCTCCTCTATCTGGAAAATAAGGCAGAAGATATAGTCATAGCAGGTAATGATGATAACATCTTTCATTCTAAAAGTAACTGAGGATGATGTTAAAAAGAAGGTTCTAAAGTTAGACTTTTTAAAAGCAGCAGGCCTGCATAAGCTTCAGGGCAACACCTTCAAAGAATAGCAATTTTTACCATCAACATCAATTTTGAATAACTCTTTGAACACTAAGGAAATTCAAGAGGTTTGTGAAAAAGTAAACATGCTAATATAGCAAAAAGTAAGTAGGTAGAGAGAGACCTGCCACCTGAAAGCAGTCCTGGGCAAAATTATGGAACAACCAACACAGCTGTTTTTTTAAGTAAGTAATTAAAGAAGTACTATATAAATCAAAAGTGTTTATGGTCTTTTCAATCTAACTCAAGATCTGTGCTGATGACATTACACACTATAAGGTTAGTAAAGTTAAAGGTGCTGAGATGATAAACTTCTCTGAGGTATACCATTCAGTGCCATGTATTATTTTGTTTCAGAAATAAGAACATTACAAATTTAGTGTACTACATTAAATATATGAAAGATCAGCTAACTGACAGGTTTTAAAATTGAATTGGATGTTTCCAAAGCAGAAGCCAAAAAGGAGCAAACCTCTACCGAACTGCTACTGAACATATATCCAGAAACAAAGGAAAAAGACCATATTTAAGGAGCAAGGACTTTATCCTAGAAAGTAGCAAGTGAAAAGAATATGCTGCTCACAATGACTAAGGGTGTTACCAGCCACTTGATGCTACTGCATCTTAAAAAACTTATGATGCCTGTCCCCATGTCCAAGAAGGGAAAGGAAACTACAAGAAACTACAAACCACTCAGCCTCACCTCATTTCCTGAGGAAATTATGGAGCAAATCCTCTCAAAGCCATTACCACACATATAAAGGACAAGAAGGAGACAGAAGAAACCATCAGGGAAGCACCAAGGTCAAATCTTGCCTGACAAACCTGGTTGTTTTCTATGACTTGGAGGATGAAGGAGTAGTAAGAGGACTGGTGACCTCCAGTTCAGTAAAGCTTTCATCACTGTCACACACTGTAGCACCCTGTGTAATTGGATAAATGGTCTACAATGTGGGATCTTGATCCTTGGAGAGATTCAAACTCAACTGAACACAGCTCATAGCAGAGCTTTGAGCAAGGAACTTGGACAGCTAGTCTCCAGAGGTCCTTTCCAATCTGAATTACTCTGATCCTGTTCTATAATCAACCAAGCATGAGCTCCTAATATAACATTACAGAATCTTTAACCTTGCAGATGAAAGAAAATGGGTTCAGGTTAGAATGAAGGGTCAAAAGTTAACAGCGGCGTAACTAGAACTTTAGTGACCTTACCAGTGATGGATTTTCTAAGATGTATTAAAAATTTAAAACATTAAAGTCAGAGTACTTCCATATCTTGTTTCTTCTAGACGGCTTATGAGTTCATCACCACCCTCTTCTCCAGCCTTATAATCTGTGCATCTTTGACAATAAAGGAATATTTTTCCCATTCTAATTCTTAGGAGAATTATACTCTATTATCCCAGTGATGGAAGGAAGAAATAATAGGGGAAGGTGAAACAACTGCAGTGCAAATAAACCAAGAGTAATGTTTCAGCATTCAAGAATTCAAACATTGAAATTAGTCCCGGCAGAACATTAAATCACTGCTCCAGGATGCCATCAGAAGTATAAAGCCGAGTAAACTATTAGGAACTCAACAATTACAAGTATCACTTGGGGAGAAATAGTGACAAAAAGAAGTGATAGACACATCATGTTGTGAATATACAGCATTGCTTCTTTAATGTTTATATGCCCACAGTGTTTTGAAAACAAATGTTTTTTTGCATAAAGAGACATAATAAAAATTCCTAGTACTTCATGAGATCTCATTTTTTGTGAAAATATTTTCCCCTATAAACGTTTGATGTACACATCTGCCAGGGCTAAAACAGTTAGAAACTTTCAAAAAAATCAAGTTACTAGCAATAAAATCTGGAAAACACACAGAAATTAGTCAGGGAGAAAAACTTTGACTGTTTATACAAACCAAAATTTACAAGATTTACAGGATTCCTTTTGTAACCTTCTCTATTAAAAACAATATTTTGAGAATTTTATTTTTAATTATGATGTTATTCAATGCACTGAAGTGCATGGATGCAATTTTCAAAATAAAATTAATTATGATTGGTCATAGCTTCACAGGCAATTTGAAGAAGTTAATTACACATTCAAAGTGCTTCTTTCTCTTTTCAAATTAAGACCAGAACTGACACCAGCATTACTTAACAGTTTATATAACATAATTATATCCTTTTATTCATGCATAGGCTACATTTTTATATCACTGATTTTTCCCAGTGTTTAAGTTAGTTCCTGTGATCTAGACAGTTCCACCATAAGATTCTGGGGTTTTTTTTCTACAAATAACAAAAGCAAAGCTCAATGGATTTGAGGTATAAAAATCCAAGATCTGCCAGATATTCAGAAAACAGTGCCACAAAAGTTGATGCAGCTTCAGCAGTTCAGTCCTGTTTGGATTTGTCCTCTCCTACACTTGACACATATGAACACAGAGTTTCCACTTTAAATATAGTTAAAGACTCAACTGTCACTTACACTTACCTTTTATCCTCTCTCTGTTATCGGATCCCCCTTTCATCTCTGACTACCCACACAGCCTCACGGTTTGCATTTCAACAGAACAGACGTTCTGAAATGTCCACAATAAATATAGTTCTTGCCATATGCACTTCTCTTACCACTTTCTAAGGACTTTTTTAACACCATTTCATGACAATAGGCCAAGTGTTTCCCTTTCCACAGAGAAAAACAAAGAGCAGATCAGAGAAAAACGGAGCCAAAAGCCCCTTCTTAAATAAAATGGAAATTATTTCCCTGTGACAAGTAGCAAATTGGCAAACCGAAGAGGTGATAAACCCAAAACAAAGGTGCAAATGGTGGCCCAAAGATGTAAATATCTGGAATGCCACAGAGAAAAACACACATGACATTATGCTCTAGGTCTTCACGACATCACGTATGAGTACAGCTGATGACCACCTGCAAAACATGTAGAGTCTGATCCAAGCAGAGTCTTCCACAGAGTAACACTGCCAAAATCCCAATTTTAGAAATGTGTTTCCCAGATTTTACTTTTTGTGTGCATGTGATTTTTATTTTTAGGTATACTCTTAGTAAGAATACCAAGCCAACAAATAACAGACATGGAGACGATCTTCTATGTACCTGTTTTGGATTTTCCTGTCTACCATGCATAATAAACAGTTACAATTCCTTAACCT
>NW_008693343.1:10729-36858 GCF_000695815.1 Acanthisitta chloris | reverse complement strand
CTCCTGCCTTCCAGCAGATTGACACTCCCCCCCAACTTTGTGTCATCTTCCAAATTGCACATGGTGCACTCAATTGCCTCATCTGAATCATCATCAAAGATATCAGAGAGCACTGGGCCCAGCACTGACACCTGAGGAACACCACTAGTGACCGGCTGCCAACTGGATGCGGCACCGTTCACCACCACTCTCTGGGCCATCCAGCCAGTTCCTAACCCAGCAGAGAGTGCCCCTGTCCACGCTGTGGGCTGCAGCTTTTTCAGGAGTGTGCTATGGGAGACAGTGTCAAAGGCTTTGCTGAAGTCCAGGTAGACTAAACCCACAGCCTTCCCCTCATCCACCAGGCGGGTCACCTGATCATAAAAGGAGATCAGGTTGGTCAGACAGGACCTGCCCTTCCTAAACCCATGCTGGCTGGGTCTGATCCCTTGTCCATCCTGTAGGTGCTGTGTGATGGCACTTAGTATGATCTGCACCATGACTTTGCCAGACACTGAGGTCAGGCTGACAGGCCTGTAGTTTCCCAGGTCCTCGTTGCAACCCTTTATGTGGGTTGGTGTGACATTCGCCAACTTCCAATCATCTGAGACCTCCCCAGTGAGCCAGGACTGTTGGTAAATGGGGGAGAGAGGCTTGGCAAACTCTTCCACCAGCTCCCTCATCACTCTGGGATGGATCCCATCTGGTCTCATAGATTTGTGAGGATCCAGTTGGCTAAGCAGATTTCTAACCATTTGCTCTTGGATTTCAGGGAGGCTATTTGGCTTCCTATCTCTGTCTATCAGCTCTAGAGGCCAGTTGTCCTGAGGACAACCTGTCCTAGTATTAAAAACTAGAGTCAAAGAAGATGTTAAGTACCTCAGCCTTTTCCTCATCTTGGGTCACTCTGTTCCCTCCCATGTCCAACAAGGAATGAAGGTTTTCCTTGCCCTTCCTTTTGCTGTTATGTATTTATAGAAACACGTTTTGCTATCTCTGACAGAAGCGGCAGATTTAATTCAAATTGTGCCTTTGTCTCTCTAATTTTCTTCCTACAAGACCTGACTATATTCCTGAACTCTTCTTGAGTAGCCTGCTCTTTTTTCCAGAGTTGGTAAACTCTTTTTTTTTTCCACAATTCCCTGTAAAATTTCCCTGTTCAGCCAAGCTGGCCGCCTTCCCTACTGGCTCACCTTACGGCACACCGGGACAGCTGCTCCTGTGCCTTCAATATTTCCTTCTTGAAGTAT
Source organism: Acanthisitta chloris (assembly GCF_000695815.1). Classification (NCBI taxonomy): domain Eukaryota; kingdom Metazoa; phylum Chordata; class Aves; order Passeriformes; family Acanthisittidae; genus Acanthisitta; species Acanthisitta chloris. The sequence goes on along the minus strand of NW_008693343.1, from coordinate 35,629 downwards.
GTCCATCCCTCCTGGACCCTTTTGTTTCCAAGGGCTGTTTCCCAGGGTACACTTTGAACCAGACTTTTGAGCAGGCCAAAGTCTGCTCTTTGGAGGTCCAGGGTAGAAGTTTTATTGATGGCCCTTCTTGCATCCCTGAGTAATAGGTTACTGAGTAATCAGGTAACTAATAGGTTATGAGCCTGACAGTGATCTTACAACTTTCTGGTGTGAAGACATAAAATGCTGTAAGAAAAGATGCAGTAATGAAACAGAGTGTAAATGCATTAGGAGCAATAAAAATGAAGGAAAGGAAATATCCTTTACTATAAATGCTCAAGTAATAGAAAAATGGAGACAACTGATGCATTCAATGCTTCTTTGCTCCACTCGTCACGAAAATGTTCCATTGTGAACAAACCTTTAAACATAACCAATTTCAACAGAGAAAAGGGACTGAGAAAGAGTACCTTTAAACACAGGTAAGAATCAACAGTGAAGCCTGATAAAATCACTTCAGAGAGTCAAGGGGAATATTGACCATTCTCCTGAAAAATTCATGGATGATGGGAGAAATCCCAAGGGATAGGTAGTAAGCAAGGACAGGAAAAATCAGGAGAATGAGGATTTAGGAAATTACAGAGCAATAAATTAAATTAGAAAGTCTCTAATCTAGAAAAGACATTTACCCATCCCTAAGCAAACATCTAGAGGATAACAAAAATGCCTGAGGATTGCTAGTACAGAGCTGCTCAAGACAAATACTGTCAAAACAACCTAATTTCCTACCATGGGCTAGAAAGAAAGCATCAAATGGGATCTACCTTGGCTTCAGTCATGCTCTTGACATATTCCACATGACATGCTCCTAAGCAAACCACAGAAATTAGGTTAACATGAAACCACAACAGAACAGATGCAGGACTATCTGAGAACATGTTCCGAGGGACAATTACCAGTGATTTCCTGGCAAAACTAGAAAATATATCAACACAGGCATCAGTGTCTCTGTTCTGGGCACTGATGGTTGACTGTTGATACCATTAATGATGGCATGAACACACATACAAAATTGGCTATTGAGAAAACAGAAAGTAAGAGCAATTTATTTTGAGGATGAAGTTAGAAAACAAATGTTGCTGAATTGGAGAAGCAGTCTGAAGTCAAAGACAAGTGAGAAACAAGTCACAAATATAAATGGTCAGTGCCAGCCTATGAAAACAGGATTTGATGAATTAAACATGCATCACAAGGAAAGTGACTAACAATGTGATGTAAAATTTGCCACAAAGGATGAAAACCATTACTCTAGGAATGCACTAAGAGGAGTATCATTCATAGCATCCAGAGCAATTAGTCCATTATTACCACTGGTTCAACAACAATGATGTCTCAGAGTATGAGAAAGGTAACACCAGGTAAGCTGGTGACAGTCCAGAGAAAAACACAAAGGAAATGTTTAGAAAAGTGTTTTTAGAAAGGCTTAGAGAAATACACCTGCCTCTGTGTGTTCAGCCTATGAAAGGTGACTGAAGAACATGCTCCAGCAACATACTGAGACATGGCTGAGTGGACAGTGACCATCAATGCTTCATGCACCTGGTCCAGGGAAATGAGAGCTCATCTGCTAAACTTGTGGCAACATAAATCTAAGGTACTAGATCAAATGACTTTGCTGTACATTCAGTTAAGCATTGGAACAGAGCAACCTAAAGAAACAGCAGAATATACATGGATGGAGGATTGTTTCAAGCTATAGGTTAGATCTGAGTCTCATGATTAAGTGCCATTTTTGAAGATAAGACTCAGTATTTGCTAATGCTGTATTTTCTGCTTGAAGCACTGTTACAGAGAAAACGGCTGCAATGTTCCAGTTCATTCTCTACTTCAATGGGACAAGCTCATTAATCACAACACACACCTGGCAAGAACTCAACATCAACAAGGTTGATCAAAAGAAAAAAGCCTGGAAAGAAGATGTGGGGCTGGCAACATGAACATGTGACACCTTCAGTAACTACCGGATGCTTGAATTTTTTCAGTTTGCAGCAGAAATTCAGCCAGCAAAATCAGAGTACAGAGCTTAGCTGATCTCCTAAGGGTGAGAGCTGTAACCTCTGCCTGCTTCGGCAAAAGGCAGCAATATAGAGCAATGTTTTATTCTGCTCAAAAGTTCCTAAGGTTTCTTTTTTTTTTTTTAAAGATTCCAGAACTAGGAAGCTAAAATGAGAGCATGTGCCTAAAGCAAGTACAGAAATAGGATCTCTCAACTAGTAATTTATATCATACCAATCTTCTGCTAGGGATGTAAACAAAATATAAAGTGTTATTTTAGCATACATGCAGCCTCTAGGGTTTGTTTGCAAAACGTTCTGGATCAGATTTTCAGTATCATACGCATAAGTTATGCCGGGGAAAAAAAAACCAGAGTGCAAAGAAGACTTCACTGCATGCAGTTGTCCCTTCCAGGCACAAAGTGGATTCTGCTGCACACAGCGACCTGTCTTCAGTGTGTCATTCTCTGTTTCTCACAATTAGCAGGGAATCAGGCCAGAAAAACACAAAACTGTGTGCTTCATCCCATTGCCTTTTTATTTTTTATATATATTTGGCTGGTGAATTTTAAAATCTGCATGCTTAATTCTAAATACATGCTGCCATAGATAAAGTGGCCAAAGAATAAAATGTGAAGCGAAAACCCCCAAAGCTCCAGAAAAGACAGAAAAAGAATCCACACTGACTTTATGTTTTAAAAAGAAAAGCAATTGTAACTAATTCTTCCTCCACGAAAAATTATGTTTTAACAGATCTTAACCTCAAACAGCCAATCCTCACAATAATTTGTGAGACAGGTAAGTATCCCATTTTTATTTTATAGAAGTAAGTGGAGACAGCTCAAGGTCCAGGCTGGAAGCATTTCCTCACCAGTGTCATCACATTGTTTCAGTACTAATTCCATGAAATAGCTGCTCTGATATGGAAGGAAAGGTTCACAGGTGGGCTTTAAATGATTCTCTTAAGTTCACAGTGCAAATCATTATCAGAAATTCAATTTAATCACAGGAGTTCCCGAGGGTGTTTTATATGCTCAGACCATTATAGCAAGCTACTGTGAGGAACAATGATAAGGTAATAAAGGAGCTCCTGAAAAACTTATTAAATGTGCTTTTTGTATTACCAATACCCACAGAGATGACTGAGTTTTTCAAATTCATCATGGCATTCTACAGATTGCTTTACACAGACAGGGTCACAAATCCACTTCAGCCCTTTAGCTTTGTGTCTATAAACAATTTGAAGTGAAAAGTTTCATTCTGGTACTATGGTCATCAGGGACAGGGCTATACAGAATGAATATCAGGCCTGCAGAAAGTAAAGGATGAAGAAATGCCATGTCTGAGGGGTACAAGCTTAAAATAGAAGGGGAAAGAGCTGGCTCATAGAGACCGTGTTACATGCATGCCCCATATGGGGGCCACTTGGAAAATAGAGCAGACTAAAGTAAGGCCAAATTGCAGCAGATGTGGAAAGAGACATGAGAAGACTTGTGGGCCAAAGAAAATTCAGACATAATTCTGGTGCTAGCATGTAGATGAGATGCACTGGTTCCTCCTAAGCCAGAAAGCCCTGAAGAGGCTTTGAATGTGCAAAATAGAAAGGCCTGTGATATATACAAACGATTGCTTCACATTTTCATAGCCTGCAGAGATGCATGTGCCTAACAGCATCCCCAACCTTCAGTGTTTCCAATGGGGAGGGCAAACTCCCCTCTCCTCTCCCTATAGCTGCTTGGCTTAAACACCCTGGCATGTGTTCAAAACCAAGAGCCTGGATAACCAGGCAAGATAATGGTTCCTGGGAGCTACCTGAATTCCCAAGGAGATATATACAGATATAGATCTTTATCTGCTAGGAAACCTGCTACTTCTTTGAATGTAGCTCTTGGCAATTCTCTTTCCAACACTGCTGCACCTGAAAGAGAGGCTTATATTAGGCTGTGTTACAAAAAAAAAAAAAATGCCAACCACTTAATTTGCATAACTAACAGAAATATTACTTAAAATAATTAGTTACAAAGTTATTGTAAAAATTATCACTACAACTCATGTGGAAAATGGATAGTAGTATGCTATTTTACACCAATCTTAGGGTGGCTATTTTCCACCAGCATCACAGGTATAGTTTAATGTATTTCACAACAGGTTAAGCATTGGAGTTACCTGAATTTATACAGGTAATAGGATCTCAGGACTCAAGTGCCCAGAACACCTGATTTTAGGCAGCCAGAATCTTTTTCAGCAATCTGTACCCCGATGGGATATTCCCTTGCAGAGAAGTCATCCACAAGTGAGCTCAGGGCAGGGCCCTGCTCTCAGCCACCACAAAACCCATCCTACCTGCTAAAAAAAACCAAACCATCTGGGCAAGCAGGATCACACCGTGGGGCAGTAGAGAGCTGTCAGCAATCTATAAATTCACATTCCCAGCCGACCCTCTTTACACCCTTGAGCAGAAAAGTCCATTAGAAAAAAACCAGCTTTCAGTCAAATAAAAGCCCCTCACGGGGGGAGGATTCCTAAAAAGAATTCTCCCATAGCCTGATGCCTTTCTTAAGTCATGCTGTCTTGTCTGTCGTGCATATATGCTGTCTAAGGCACCCATAATATATAAGTCTTGCAATAAAAGCTGTGAAACAGAGATTCCAGATGTTATTGTTTCTTAAATCCTGGGTAGTATACTCCCCCCAACCATTTGAACAATTCATTCCCAAGTTATGTATGCACTAAAACAACTTAAATCTGTTGTCAACCATTACAATACAAAATTACTCTCAGAGAAACTCTGCACTTTATGATAAATGCAGAGAGGAGATTAAGTAACTGTGCTGCAGCAGCATCACTCCTGCCTGAAAATTCATGGAGAAAACCATTCATTTATTCTTGTCATTCTAACTAATGTTTATCCATGGTATTCAAATAAATTCAATAATAGTTTTCAAGGCAAGCAAAGCCAGTGACTTCTAAATGTTATACAAGCTATCAATTAAAATATTGGGGATAAGCAGTTCATTAATGATGAGTTTTACTATTACACTCCAAAACCAAGTAATTTTTGTCTCCACTGGTCACATTTAGAAGGAAAGATGCAATAAGTTAGTGACAAGGCATCAAGATGCTGACAAGAAAGCTGTGACTTATGGGCTTTGAATAAGATGAATAATGTGAATTAGCACCACGATTTAGAGCAGTTGGCAACAACAGAGCTTGCAAAATTTAATACCTTTCATTTTAGATGTGCTTATTACAAAATAATGATCTCTCCTGAAAACTTCACTAGACATAAGTGCCAACGAGCCGTCCACTACACAAACTCCACTAACACAACCAGGGAAGGCTACAGAAGGAAGGTTTCAGACAGTAAAATATGATGAGCAAATTTCTCATCTTATTGTTTACAGTAACTCAAAACTGTCACGGATAGTGAAGTCCCAGGAGGAATTAATGAGGCGTCAGTCCTTGGACTGCAACCTGTAAATGTAGCATAGGCACTTGTAGTTCCTTACAAATTTGTTGCAGGTAAAGCAGACATCTTACAGAGTTTAGACAACTCAATTTTGCTGTGTTGCTACTAGCAACACTATATATCTATATCTATACATTCTCGAATCCGGTCCCATATGAATAGAGGAGATTTAGTCAATAAAATTTTATGAATCTGAAAGCATTCTGCTGGACGTGATGCCTCTAAATCTCAGGCTGCTCCCTAAACCAGACTACGAGATACTGTAGTAACTGTGGGGAATGCCAAGCTGAGAAAAGAACACAGTGTTACTAAAATGCCAAACCCCTGAAGCAGACAACATTCCCCTCTGTCATTAATATAATGGGTCTGCACGAATCACACGGAATCAGATTTTATTAGTTTTTCCTATTTCTGATCCTTCCCCCAACAAAACTAGTGCATGAAAATGCCTGCATAAAAATTCATTGATTGTATCAATTCCAGATGATTTTCTGATTATATTTTATTTTTCTGTACTCACCCATCTTTATTTAAAACCAAGTAAAGATATCATTTCTAGCCATTATACCCTGGAAACCTAAGGCTGGAGATGCTGGTTGGAAACATTATTTTCGTGATACAAATCATTGCTGCAGACTGTTGTCAGTTATTTTCCCTCTCCTCCCTTTCTTCAAACTGCAGTTAATCCTCCACATCATTTTCTACATCCATCCATTCCCCTCTTCCTGCCCTGAGGATAAATCTCTCAATCTGCTTCTAATCATTCGTCATCAAACCCCTTCACTTGGCTATTTTGTACCAAACCATCCCCTACATGAAAAGATTTTATCCAATTTTTCACTTTTACTCAAGATTTCATAGACATCAATCTCTGCTTCTCTATTTTTCTAGGCCCAAGCAATTCTATGGACAGAAAAACTAAATTCTGGTTTGTTCTCTCACTTTACTACCCAAAATGGTGATCACAATTTTGAAGTAAGTAAATTCAGTGGGTTGGGTTTGGTTTTTTCTCCATCTCTAACATCCATACTGGTGTCAGAAAAGGTGTCAGACACCCATGCATGGGGAAATCAGGGAAAAATACAAACAGAGCAGTTCTAGAAATAATGATAAGTGATGGCAAGATGAGATGACAAGAGCTTTCGCTGCAATCCTAAAATTCTACTGAGGTCCCACTGACCTTTTGCAGATTGCTGAGGGTAAGGCAGGAACTCAGCCCATTCCATGAGTGCCCTCCTGTCAGCTACATGGCAGCAATGGCAAAGTTGCTTGGCTTCTCTCTATCTGCCACATCTATCAACAAGCACTTTAGCAAATTCACCTCCAGTTACCTTTTTTTCTCTTTTTCAGATGCTCAAAAATTATGAAGCAACTTTAGACAGCAGCATATTTTCCATATAAACTGTGTCCATGGCCACTTCATGGAATTAATACAATCCAGTGGGCAATTCTCAGCCCTGCACAAATTGCAGAAAGTAGTAGAAAGACATATGGCCATACCATGCCATTGATTTTTTAAATGAACTCCCAACTGGAGTCAATAATGAAATATGCTTAAAAATCAATGACATGCCTACTACGTGGTGATTAAATCTGTAAAATGAAGAAAATCCATTAAAACTTTGATACTTAAACACTCCCAAGTCACTCACATCTCTGTTTCTGAAATTCATCTTGATTGCATGCCAAGACAATATATTTGACTTAACTATAGCAGGAGGAATTCATATTACAATTCTCAAAAAAATCCCCCAAAGCAATTTTTTTTCCAAAATCTGCAACATAGAAAGGCAGTGCATAAGTGGCCTCGAAGTGCCTCAAGGCCACCATTCATACTTCACAAGAAAACTCTTGCTGCAGTGTTAAAATGCAAGAGCAGATGATGTCTGTGACAATTTCTCAGGATGAAACTGTTGACTGATTAATATTAGTTGCATCTCTCTGTGTAATCATCCATTTTTGATTTCATCATAACAAAAATCCACAGCAACCTTCAGCCTTTCCCCAGGAGGTTGTTACTACAAATTGTTGATGTTAGACCGAAATGGCTCACAAAAGCCTTGTCACTGAGATAAAACTAGGTCCTGGCTATACCACCTGCAGGAAAGCAGCACTGAGAAACACTGGATATTAGCCAAAACTAGGGATGGAGTGATCAGTTTGCACTGATGTCTGAATGTTTAACGAGAGAACCAATCTTTAGTTTCAGGTTCTGCAGCTGTCAGGGATGAAAGTCAGAAAAGCTGGGCTAGTACGTTGGTCCAGATGGCAATCTCTGCTCCAGTGGTCTTTGGAACATCATTGAAAACAATACTGCATTGTTCTCTTCTTAATATACACGCAGGTAAAAAGCATGGGACAACAGTGATTTACTGTTCACAAGTGTACAGCAACCATCAATTACCATTATCTCTGGTTGTTCCAGGTGCAATCAGTAGCAAAAGAACCATTTTCAATTATCCATGGATTCCTCCTTAAAAGTTAAATACCACCACCCAAGTCCCCACCCAGCAATGTGGGAAATGGTGATACCTCCCCTTGAGCAATCTTTACAGGTAATATTTCTTCACTGAATTGTACGGTTGCTTTACTGAATTGCAGGGTTTAAAACACAGAGAATTCTGCTGGTAGGTGTGAAAGGAAGAAACATGAGGAAAAAGAGAGAAAAATTAGTAAGTAATAAATCAGCATAAGTCTTTCAAGTGAGATTCCAATCCCCAAGGGCATATGGCATTTATCTTTAGCTTCAGCTCTCCTCACACAACTTTGGGTGGTTGATGTTGCGAAACTTGTCAAGAGTTAGTTGCTCTTCACTACTTTTTCCATGCCCAGATGCATTTACAGGTTGGCAGAAGCTGAGACTGTTGGAGGAGCCCAGAATTTCAGCAGATAACTATGGCCCTAAGGGATGTGCAGTTTGGGCAGCTCCTTTACTGCCTCACCTAGGGAAGCAGCTATGGGATTGAGCAGCCCATGCCAGAACAATTCAGATGTTACACCTCTATTTGTAGATTCCTGTACTTCAGAGAATACTCCAGTATTTCACTATACAAAGTTCCAAGCTACCCCACATTTACAGCGTATTTCTATGACTTCACAGTGATCACAGCTGGTTGGGGGTTAAAACTAGATTATTTTAAAGGTCCCTTCCAATCCAAACCATTCTAGGATTTCAGGATCTTTCTTTCAACAGCTTTGAAGTCATAGAAAGGAATATTCTTTCCTCAAGTTTACCAGGAAGCAATAGGTCAGATGAAATCCAAGCCCTGGGACTAAGGGCATGCATAAAGGTGAGTGGTGTTGAAGTGTTTGGTACCATGCACAGGTACAGACAATAGAGTCACATCCTCCTCTTCCAGTCAGCAGACACATCAACTTGCCACCAGTGGCCCTTAAAAGAAATGGGCCTTTGCAATGTGCCCCCAAGGTCAATGTAGCAGATAACAGCAGGTGTATTTTAAATGACATGCTTTATAGTCAGCTATTAAAAGCACCTGCTCACTATTCACTTCTCCTAACTTAGTTTAAATGATTTGTGAGGTCTCTAATGTTAAAACATATATAAATGTTAAATACATTAGTGTTAAAGCATATATATTCAAAACTCAGTTAACATCAAACTTCAGGGTTGGCAGTGATACTGTGCTTTTCACTTTGACCACTCTAAAAGTTTGGCTGAAATTAATAGTTCAATGATGCAAATAGTGAGCACAGGGGTTTTTTATTTATGTATTTTATATTTAAGGTACTTTACCCCTGATCTTTGTATGACAGGTACATATTTGGGATGCATCTGCTGACTTGAAAAACATCCTGACTTAGGCAGCTTTGTTGCCATTAACCAAAAGGATTGGGTAAATTATGGAACCAATAAAACTGCTGAGATTTGTACTTTTCCAAACTAGTTGCTGCATTCCTGATTTATTAGTAATAGCTTCAAAGGTTTGTCATAAAGATAAATAAAAGAGCATAATACACGTACTCGACAGCTCTAAAATACACTGTTTACAGTGAACCAGGAGAAAGCAACAATTCAGGTCATACTTTATATCTAGCTGAGCAAAACATCAGAACTGATATAACTGATAAATGCTGTAAAGAGTGCAAAGCCATTTTCCCAAAGATGGAAAGCCTTTAGATACAGCTGATCAGTGTCCAGCTTTAAGAACTAGTGTTCACTGTGATCCCAGACACTTCCCAACAAAAATCAATAGCCCTTTGGGAAGGGGCAGAAAGCAAGATCTCTCTCTTGCAATATGATAAACAGAATGTAAAAATGTAAAAAGTAGGACAGTAAAAATATGCCCCTTGGCTGCCACCTTGATAAATTCAGGACAACAAAGGTGATGATACTTTATCCTTCAAAACTCTCTGTGACTCATATGCTGCAATAGCTAGCACTTACAGTGCTGTGTGAGCAGAGAACAGACATACAGAACAAGAGAAGCAGTTCAGCCAATTTTACTTCACAAAGAACAGAATCAAAACAGACAGTGGCTCTCAAATGACATTGTGGTACTCTGGTAAGGTCAGTGCCAACTCTGCCATTCAATTTGCTGCGGTCAGGCTTCAGCCATGTCCCATCACATCGTTTCTTGGCCACACATGCCAAATACTTTTTCACTTTGAGGACCGAGCTGTCATTTTTCACTTTGTTACCCTGCCCTTTAACTGTCACCGAAGTGACACTGATGTATATCCCAGGAAACAGAAGGACAATTTTTTAAATTATGATGTGCCAGGAACTCATTCCCTTTTAAATATTACAGTTACTGAGTTGCTATTGCCTTGTACCTTATTAAGGCTAATATTGACAATGTTGGTGGATATGCAGTACACTCATTAACTGCTTTTGCTGGTACCAAGTCTGAAGTTAGTATTTAATTGCCTGGAAACAGTGTTTTTTTAAATTTTACTTCTTCTCTATTCATACTACTCATACTGAAAAATTAGTATGTTCTGTATCCAGTTTCAGAAGGATGAGCTTTTGTTTTGTTTTAAATAACTATAAGCAAATAACTGGGGATATATAAACCAATACTGAATTTTCAAATTACTGATTAAAAGTGAAAGTTGCCCAATCTTATGAAAAAAGCATGTCTGCTTTATCACATCTGAGATACACAAACAAACTATGGCTCATCACCGTGAAGACTTGGCATGCCACAGTTGATTTCCAGATAGAAATAACGAACAATACTACTGAAATGATAAAAAAAATTGGCTGAAAAAATATGAATCAATTAATTTAGTGGTGGTTTATCCTTTAAGGGATCAGATTCTAAGCAGGGACAGCCTTGTCTCAGGAGCTGAGAGCAGTGCAAGGCTCTTGTGGGCAGCCCAGATGGGTGAGGATGGTGAGGGCAGATGTTGGTGGCTGCAGGGGAATCTCTTCCGCAGCACCTGCATGGTGCTTTCCAACTGCATCCCCAAGGCTTTCTCCAGCACTTCAAGATCAATCCCATTAGCCATCCCCTACCAGGTGTGTGACACTGTTTATGAATATGATAATAAGGCAGCAAAGGTCAGATCCCAGAATTCATGCTCTAGGGCATCCAACCTCTAAACTCCATGGTATTTTCTCAGAGAGCAGCACTCCCTATCTGCTTTTATGCACCAGTAAAGCCTTCTGTACCTTTCACAGAAGGATGAACAGCTGTCAGTAACTTGGTGGTGTATCAAACAACATTTTCATTCTCTCAAAAATCTTTGTGTGGCCCTGTTTTTTCAAATTGCTATTTGTCCTTTTCTTAATCTAAAGACAGGACTCTCCGGGACAAGAGGAAAGGGCCTCACGTTCCATCAGGGAAGGCTGAGGAGGAAATGTTTTATACCTATTATTGTCATACACCAGCAAAAGACGTGATATGGTGGGTTACTCTCACTGGTGGCCACAGACGTCCTGTGCATGGCATGGACCTTCAGCATCATGTGGCACAGCACAGAGAAAAACAGGCTCCAAGCCCTGGTCCTGGGAGGACCAGTTACTTTCAACTCCTCTAGTCAGAGACACATAATTAGGAAGCACCCACAGGCATTAGGAACATTCCCGGGGAAATTCAGTCCCTCCCCATACGGCAAGCATTGAGCACTCACTGAAGAGTGATGCTCCCTCAGGCTCCCTCCTAATTTTTCTCTTGATCAAGTATGTTTTGTGCTCTTGAAAGGAAAACCAACTTCCTGGCTCCAGCCTATGTTCTAACAGTTCATTTCAACATGAGTTTTGACAATTCACAAGGGGATGTGGAATCCAATTCTGCACGCTTCCTATATTCTCCATATTTTAGCTTAATGGGGGCTTTTATTTTAATAAAAATAGCTTTCGATGGCTCTTTTATTTGAATAACGATGGAAATGGCATGTTATCATTCTGGCTAATATTTGGAACGAATAATGGTGCATTTACTTGGCCAGAACCTCACCATAACCAAGAGATCTGATGTTTTCAAACTGTGGAGTCCATAAATATGCATGGATAATCTCAAAGGCTGCTAGAGTAGCCACACTGAGCTCACAGTGCAAACAAAAGCCAAAGTTCAAAAAGATTTATATAACTGTTCAGATACTAAAAACTATATAAACCCCCCAAACTTCTTTTAGAGAAATGCCTCAAATTGAAAAGTTTAACTGATGACAAATTCAGTGAAAACTAAAACTCTTTTAGCTCTTAGTCTCGCTTTTCCCCCCTCTCCTTTTCCTAAATACTTTTAAAATGACACTGCTCAGAAAAGCTAAGTTAATGGCCTCAGATCCTGAAATCTGCCCAAACCTTCTAACAAAGCCACCACAATTCAGAGCAGAGAGGGCTATCAAATTTTCTGCCCATTTCTCAACTGACCTTTGTCAAACCTGTGCAGAATGGAAGCACAGACAAGCAGGAAAAAGCATGTGCCCACTCTCCAACAGACTTCATAAAATTGGCCATCCAACAACATTTTTCCGTAATTTCCTGCCCATACTCAAGTTCAAGTGGTCTAAAAACTCTAAACCTTGAGTAATTTCCCTGCATGTCTAAGACCAAACATAGCATAAAATAAACTTCTAGTATTGAAAGCTGAAGTTAAGCTTTAGCTCTGATTAACAAAGCATTTTCTGAATGACCTGATATAGTAAGTCTAACAGTGCCAACTGAAGCTTTAATTAAAAAATCTGAAATGTCCCTTCATAATTTTTTTCCTGTATAGCAGTGAACATTCAGCGACCAGTTCTTTGCTACAATAAAATGAATCCTCTCCAGAAACATATGGATTGTGCTTCTGCCAGAATTCTCACCAGCCTGAGGTGTTCTGTGACATGGAAACAACACATTGCTCCCACCCAAATGCTGTACAGAGAACCACAGGAATTTTAGGAAAAGCAGAAAAGGAAACAAATTAAACAAAAGACATGTCCAATTTGAAAACTTGTCATTTTCCATTCAATTAAAATTATAGAAGTAGGGAGTGAGAGGAAATTCAGTGTTAGGAAACCAGAACAAGCAATACCAGATTTGCAGTTGCATCTAAATTTCTAATAGGCTTCTAATGCTTTCTTTCTTGATACAGAGTCCAATATTCTGTAGCTTATAATTGACAAGATACCACTCAAAAAGCCAGAAACAGACGAAATCAAAGAGAACCCCCCTGATAATTGCATAGAAGCCCAATACCATTTTCTCCTGTAGCTTTGTGCTGTGGTAATGAAGTGGGATGACACTATGATAGTTTCCTGCCTGTCACTATTGCTGAGCACCACCTTCTTCTTCTAATGGCTAATATGCCTGTATCCCTAAAGAAAGGGAATATACTGATGCTCATCGCAGAAATATATATTTCTTTGAAATTGAGCCATTTTGCTGTCTCTCAACCCTACAAGCTATATCATTAGTTATTTTCAAAGCCACAGGATTTAGCGATTTAGGCAACTTGGAGAAACTAGAACTAGAGATGATACATATTTCAGGGAATTGCTGCCATGCTGTTCTCCTCTCGGTAAGCAATACTCATAAAAGTTCTATCTCATGACATCTCAAGCACATTCTCTCTTGTAGGTTAGAAGATTGAAATCTTCCTAAATATCCAATTCTCGGTCAAAATATTATATTCTGCCTCAAAGTTAGATGTAGTAAAAATACGATACGAAGATGTTGCAAACGCTTATGAATGCACTGTCAGCTACAGACGCCAAAGGCATTTAGACTTTGGAACAGCTAAACCTCACATTGAATATTGTGTGCAGTTCTGGGCACCACAGTACAAGAAAGTTATAAAGCTATTAGAGAGCATCCCAAGGAGGGCAATGAAGATGGTGAAGGGCCTTGAGGGGAAGACATATGAGGAGCAGCTGAGGTCACTTGGTCTGTTCAGCCTGGAGAAGAGGAGACTGAGGGGAAACATCATGGCAGTCTACAACTGCCTCACAAGGGGAAGCGGAGGGGCAGGCACTGACCTCTTCTCTCTGGGAACCAGTGACAGGACCCAAGGGAATGGCATGGAGTGCTGTCAGGGGAGGTTTAGGTTTTCTTCACCCAGAGAGTGGTTGTGCATTGGAACAGCTCCCCGGGAAAGTGGTCACAGCTTAAGAAGTGTTTGGACAATGCTCTCAGGCACATAGTGTGATTCTTGGAGCTGTCCTGTGCAGGGCCAAGAACTGGACTTGGTGATCCTTGTGGGTCCCTTCCAGCTCTGAATACTCTGTGATCCTGTGAAACCCATCTGACAAGGCAGTAAGGTTTGCTTGTTTCCTCCTCCGATGGCAATCCTACTGCAGGCTGTAAGGATGCTGCACAACCAAGCTGCCTATGCAAATTAGAACATCCTAATTGGCAGCAGTTGAGCTTAACTTCTAATGAGCTGATCCAATTGTATAAGTAAATGTCTGCTAGGATTGAATATTGGAGCTAACAGTACTTGGCATTTGGGTGGCTTGTTTCACTCTCTCTGACCAGAGAGATTTAAGATAGTCTCAAAGTAAGCAACATCAGCTCAATTTGGCTACAAGCTATTTCGTCATTAACCTTGATTTTAGAAATATTTTATTTGAACAGTTCTGTATTCTGATTTAAGTGCATATCAAAGAGGACAGCCATGTGGGAGCACTTTATAATTATATTTGTAAAATATATGAATGCCCTTCTCAAGAATCACTCATTCTTACAACCAAATTGATTATCTGTCCTTGTTCACGATCTATCTCATTTTTCTGAAGCAGATTAAAGGAAGCAGTAGAATTTCTGTCCTCTATGTAATAGCCCACAGTCTAGCCTGGCCTAGAGCACATGGCTTCTGTACCTGATGGCACTGCAGTGAACGAAGCTTTGTGGCAACTTTGGCCTCTTAACCTGTATCGACCAGGCAGCTATCAATACCTGGCTCAGAGTGGGATCAGCCTTCAGCACAAATTGACAGCTGCTTTTTAGAAGTGTCCTAAAATAGAACCATTTTATACTAAAAAAGCTTTAATATATCTATTTATATTTGTATCTAAGCTCTTTTTATATATATAAAAATAAGACTGAGAAACAATGTAAAATTTTGAACTTTGATTTCACCCATTTTGGCACAATCCTGCACTGAAGTCTTTGCAAATAAACCCAGAATTCCAACATCACAGCAGTTACGCTGGACCAAAACAAAGGTCTACCAGGGATCCAATTAACTGCCTGTATCACCAGCCAGAAATGGATGTTCACATAAGAGAGGATGAACTGGGCATGCAAATAATGGTACCTCTCCTGAGCACCATTTCATTAGCAGTAAGAAAGCATCTCTAAAGGCCAACAACCTCAAGGTGATTTGGCAGCAGCAGCAGCTGAATGTGCTGACAGTCAAAGTGGTGATGACTCATCTGTGGAAATGTTCATCCGTAACCACATCTTGAGGCCATCAAACCTTGACTTCTTCTTTCTGGAACACACTGCGTGCTGCAACCTGCACTCAAATCTTTGCACTAAATAGTATTTTACTGCCTCCCCAGAACCAAAAGTAACCTGTTCCCATGTGCTTCCCCACAAGTGGGAAGGATTTTGCAATCTGCTGGGTGACATTGCATCAATCCAAATAATGTCTATACAGCACTTGTAAGCTGAACTATGAAATGAGTCATTCATTCTTTCAGGAAGGAATTTCACAGTCTGTAAGTCAAAAGCCCTGTTTGTTATGAACATTTGCTTTCTGATGTTAAGAATTTGGAATCATGGAAAATTCAGATTGACTGGCCCCTGCAAGAGAAAAATGTCTAATGCAACACTGGTAAATGGACCGTGGGTATGGGTAGAAACATCTGTTACTTGAGCAACTTGGGCTTTATTTTTCTTTCAACATGGTAATATGAAGCACCAAAGAGAAACGACATCTGGCACAGAATTTTGTTGTCAGCAAGACCTTTTGTGACTTGCAAATGCACTTAAACTGGGGACGCAGAAAACAAAACTAGTAAGTACTTTCTGAAGTGAAAGCACTGAGAGAAAATCAGATTAAGGTATAGATACTATTATTTTCTTTTACTGTTTTTCCCCTTTAAAAAGAAGAATGTCTTTCTCCTTTCATACTCTAAATGCAAACTTGAAAATATTTTGAAAATCGAAACATTCCTGATGAATTTGATGTGGGAGTAGAGTAGGCAAACATCAAGTGACAGCTGGCACCTGAAATTTTGTAGAAAATACCAATACCATCAGTCTTCTGTATTCTACTGACCAGATGGTTATTTATGGAACTTTTGACCTCAATTTCTTTTAAACTGGGAGTAGTAGAGTTGAACAGAATAGAAGATAAGGGTAATTATTTTTAAAGAACTGCAATGTAAAAGCAGAGCATTATTTTGTTCCAGACTGACATCAACTTCAATACAAACCAAAGGCAAATCATCTGGCAGGAAATGAGACCATTTCAGCTGCTGATTCCAACTTTTACTTCACATTTTTTATTTCCCTAGGTAGAATATATAAACTATATAAATCATCACCAAATTTTGCTATAAATTACCCCAGAGAGTACTCAGTCTATATAGAGAAGTAAAAGATTTATCTTGATATTATTTTGAAACCACATGGAAGTGATATCATTTAAATGCAACTTCTGTTAAAGGTGGATTTTAAATCACCTCCATGCAATAGATATTCAAATAACATAATGCGAGTAACTGTGTTTTCGCACTTAACAAAGGCAATGTAGAAGTTATAATCTTTCTAAAATCACCTTTTCAGACCCACTCAAAGCCTAGTGCTTTTAAAAAAAGACAAAAATTACCTCCAAACAGATCACAACAAAGCTAGATAAAAAAAAAAGTCTGCCTGGATATCTTATCTTTTTAAGCAAGAGAGGAAAGAAATGGTCCTGAACATGCACTGCCACCAGAATTACAAATATGAACACCTACACAGCTGCAGCTCCACGAAGGCCGTGCATTTTTACTATAAGTAGATGTAACTTATGATATTTCACCTTTTCTTTTGAAAGTGAAGAAGATTCTTTGAAGAATTCCAGACTCCACTGTATCCCCTACAGCCTTATCCCAGAGTCTTTTCAGTTTTGTCTACAATGGTATTTTGCTATTTGTTCTGTAAGTTCAGCACAGCTTCCAGCTCCCTGCAGATGTTACTCTGGATGATTATATTCTTTAAAAACTGATGTCCATTTATACTGATCACACCCATTCTAAAGGAGGCCAAAACTGTCATTTGTAGTTCATTCTGAGAGAGGAGGGGCTGAAACTGTTTTAATGGTTTATTATATCATATTATAGGATGGTTTGGGTTGGAAGAGACATTAAAGATACTTTCATTCCAACCCCCCTGCCATGGGCAGGGACACATTCCACTAGACCAGGTTGCTCAGAGCCCCATCCAACATGGCTCTGAAGACTTCTAGGGATAGATCATCCACTACTTCTCTGGGAAATCTGTGCTAGTGCCTCACCACCCTCACTGGGAAGAATTTCTTCCTGATATCTAATCTAAACCTACTCTCTTCCAGCTTCAAGTGATTCCCCCTTGGCCCTCTCAACCCTTGTTGATTAAGTATAAGAATTTCATATTGAGCCCTTTAAAGATGTATAGAAACAAAAGCTTGATGGATGAGGATATCGGTACTGTCCGAAATCTGTGCTAGTGCCTCACCACCCTCACTGGGAAGAATTTCTTCCTGATATCTAATCTAAACCTACTCTCTTCCAGCTTCAAGTGATTCCCCCTTGGCCCTCTCAACCCTTGTTGATTAAGTATAAGAATTTCATATTGAGCCCTTTAAAGATGTATAGAAACAAAAGCTTGATGGATGAGGATATCGGTACTGTCCTAGCCCTGCAGATGGAATGCAGCATATTCTTGTGTACCTTTATAGGTCCCACACATTTATGTTTTCTGCTTGCAAGTACAACAGTATCCAAAGAGCATGAATAATTTGTATGGCACTCCTCTCCTACAACCCATCAGATAAGCAGGAATAGACAGATGTGGGAAACGTTACCCAGTATTTCAGTCACAGAACTAACGGTCAAACAGCTAAGGAGAGGATAACATGCACTGCCCATGTCTATGGAGCAATTTGCTGTGGCAACTGGTGCACTGTAGCTGGAATGGCAATTACAGCAAACACACATCCACTGAAACAATCTGGGACTGTTACTCTGCTTTATGGTAGCTCCATTCCCTATATTGTCAGTGAGGAAAAAACTACTCCATCTGACATGCCATAAAGAAGGGGACACAATAAGAGGAAGTAATGCCCCGTGTGGCTTATAAACAGGTGCCCCTGAAAATTTTGTCAGTATTGCAAAAACCCTATTGAAAGCAAACATAAAATAAGCGGAGGACATGGAACCACAGAGAGGTAGGGATAAAACAAGGGAAACTTATTTGTATGACAAGTAATGAAACCACCCTCCGGAGACAGAAAGGATAGTTGTGAAAGAAACACAGCAATGAAGAAAATAAAACACAATATAAGACCACAAATTCTTGCTCCCCCATAAAAGTGCTGTAGCTAACTTTATCATGTTTACATGGGATGTTGGCTTGAGTTTAAAGGAAATATTCACTATACTACATACAGTTGGCAAGAAAAAAGGTTCTCTCCGAAAGGTTCTCTCTTCTGGGAGCATATGTTTTTCTGAATACATGAAATAAAAGTAGTGATTTCTACCATTAGAATATATATTCTTCTAAAATGTGTCTGCATGGCTCAATCAGATTTCTTCATTTAAAAATATAATGCAATGTAATTTTATTCAACTTTTTAGGAGTGAAATACAACCCATGAATAACCTCTTTCAAATCTCTGCCATGAGAGCAAGTTCTCTAAATGTTATTCTGAAGCACCAGATAATGACTCCCAGCATCTAAACCCCAAACCACTTGTGAAAATTCAGCCTTTCAAAGTGCTCTAACTCTATTACTTCCAGCTGCTTGCATCTGCCCAAATGCACTGAATCTCACACACAAAGCCTGTAAATCAAAGGAGGAAAGTGGCGGAAAACGAGAGTAACAGTAAAAGAGGTGGACTGAAAAATAATTTGCTGCTATTAGGGTCTACTGAATTCGACATATTTTCAAAAACACCACCAGCACTGAAGTTCCTAGACAGCTCTTCCCACAAAAGAAGCCATTTCAATCGTAAATGTGCCTGGTACTTCAAAGTAATTTTTCTTCTAAAAACTGCCGATTACCACAGTCAAGAATGATTCTCAGAGAAATCTCAAAGTAAACATATATCCTCATGTGTGACGTTTTAAATATCTTTATATACAGAGAAAGTAGCATGAGACAGCTGAAACTCCTTCTTTTACACTACAAAGACAATACATTATATAGAGGAATTTAAAATACTTATAGAGCCAGTTCCAGCAACCTGCACACTCCTCATCAGATGAAAAGTGCTAAGTAAAAATTAATGTCAGATTTTGGTAACATTTTAAAGACAAACAGCTTAACAAATGGGTACAATTTCTGATGCTCTATGATTTTTTTTCACAACAGACTGGCAAATGCTCGTGAATCTGTTAAAACACTTCACAAAGGTTTTTTTGAAATGTTACAGCACTCTTGATTTCTTTTCTTTAAAACACTTTTCTAGCCTTCCTTCTTATTTGGAACACAAGAAATTTAGATGGCAGTATTTCTTTACTTCCTTTCATTAGATTTATTTTTACCAAATATGTCACTGAAACAAAGCTCATATGCAAATACAGTCACCAACAAAGTCATCAGAACTGAACTCTTTACCTTTTATCTCTAAAGCAGTTCTCTGAGCATCGACCAGAGCTAAACGACACTTGCTCCATGTGGTAATAATAGCAGTATTTTCATCCTTGGCCACTGGAGAACCACCTCAGTCACACACACATTAGAGGTCAACATGCCTCTCCCTTTTTGTACCTCTTTTTTCAGTCCAAAGAAAACCTCAAATATGGCAAAATGCAAGGCTGGAAACAGCTTTTTAAGATAAGTATCTTCATAGGTCCAATTTAAAAAATCTTAATTGTACCTTTTACTAGCCGAAATTCATTAGTCATTTTAATTATATAACTGTCTTCAGGTGGAAGGCATTTATGTCCATTATCTAGATAAATCATAAACATGGGCTAGTTTGCCCTTTATTTTTAATTTCTCTGTACATTGCCATATCTGGCACAATGCTTTGAAGTACAGCTAAACACAGGAAATAAACCCACAGTTCCACTGAAACCAGCAAATTTGCTATAAAAATCATTGGGAATAAGATTTCAGTGTAAGGCAGGCCTTGAACCAAGAACAAATTAAAACCAAAGAGAGATTTAAGACTAAACCAAGCTGAGAGCAAAACAGAATATGCTTAAAATCATCAACATCCTTTGAAAATATACCACCAGACTTTGCCAGACCTCACTGCTAGCTCCTGTGCCTCTGCATAGTGTGTACATATGAGCACAGTATCTCTTTCAGATGCTCATCCCAGTTAGAAATGGGATAATTTCACACACAAAAGGTGACTGAAGAGGTGAAGAGCCTTTATGGTGGGATTTGTAATAAAAAATTAGTGCCTTGCCTAGCTAAACTAGACAGCAAAGCCTAAGTAAACTACACTAAGAGGTGAAAAGAAAGTTCCAAAGACACAGACAAATGGTGTAGACAATGAAGATTTTAACTAGAAACTCTGAGAGTAATGCTGATGCAAAAACTGACTTTCAGAGTTATTCCATAGAAACAGATGTGGTCCACAACACTGTGCTAATACAGAGGGAAAGATAAATATTTTCAAGAATCATTGACTGACAGAAAACAGAGACATCATTCTTCGTGCTGGTATAAGTATTCAGAAGGAAGGTGTCTGGAAAGGTGAAATGGGTGAGGATGCAGTGTGTGCTAAAATGGGCACAACCCAATTCCAACCCAAGACACTGTGTGATTCTATGATTAAACATTTTATCTAATACTGAACTTAAAGTATTACTACTGTGTGCAACAAACATCAACTTAAATAACTAAATCAGCACTCAACTGGTTTTGAAAGAAGTTGATGTACTTAAGTAATTTTTCCTCTTCTCATGCTCTCTGACCCTCATATTACTTGGAAGTGTTGCTATTTCAGAGATAGAGCATCCTTTTCCTCACTTTCGTTTTTTTGAACATGCCAAATGAGATACAGAAAAGGTGCACAACATTTTGTCAGGTTGTGTCTTACTCTTGCTAACATTCAAAAACTAGAGAAGCCCTACCTAAAAGACAAATGGCATCAAGCGAAGCCTGAAATGTCAGCACAAAACATGAAATCAACTTTCTTTTCACACAACTTTGAACATATCAACATTTGCAAAACCTGTTGTTTGAAACAGAAAAGGAAGGATTAGAGCCACAAGATATCCAACTTAAATTCTTTCACTCGCAATCTGTTTCCCTGCTTAGGATCTCAGGCTTCAAGTGTCTACGTGGGCAACATAAACAAGTTCTCACAGGGAGGGAAAAGCCCACATTGCACTTCAGAGTGTAATAAGAAAATGTTCTTTATTTAGCTTCAAATGTAAGGCAGATAAATATTTACTAGATTAGCTCAGCACAGTTAGCACAAGATTTGTGGAAATTTTGTACATTTAAAGTTGCAGTTGTCACTCTGAACAAAGAATTCCTAAAGTGGAGGTAAACTAAGAGAATCTTCTAGCTCTGTATTAGCAGATTTCATTGTGTGCTCATGGCACACCTGCTTGAAATTTTAGATTCACTCTAAGAGTTAAACTACTGCTTAGTCAGACTCTAAAACTGTTTTCAACCATATACATATGCAGCCAAACATCTAATTATATTTTGCCATACAAAGTAGAATGAAATAAACACTCGCTTTAAATGTCATTATCTTAATTATGGTAATGGCTTCAGGAGAAACCCATGGAATTATGGCTGATGATATTAGTCTGCTCAGTCTTAGAAAATAATACACACCCAATGGCTATGTAGATCTAATAATGACGAGAAAGAGCAGAGCAGAAAGATAAATATTGCTGAAACAATGCTAACAAGTTACTGAATACTGCTAAAATCAGCAAATAAAAATGCACAAAGATGCCCTGTGTTCAAAGGAATCAGAGTTCAGCTTAGCTTTTCAAGCTTAGCCAAAAGTAGAAGTGTTCTTACTTTTATCCTGATAATACAGAGCTGGTTTCCCAGCTAGTAGCACGCACCCTGAATGACTGGGAGAACTTGTTATGGAATGAGGCAGATTCTCAGAGACTAGAAATCCAGAAATCCTTTTCAAGAGTTTTCCAGCCTGTACACAACAGGCAGCACTCCACCATGAAAGATGATGAAAGAGGAAACAAAAACAGGAGAACACGGAGATGAAAAAATCTGGCACAGTGATAAACATAAAGGATCTGTGACTAAAAGAAAGAGAGGGAACGAGAATTAGGAATGTCTTTACTCTGTGTCAATGCTGTTGCTTTGTCCCTAATCTAGTGCTACTGAGCCATGCCTCTGGCAAATACCACCTTGGGATAACAAGGCATAAGCACCACAAATGATGCAACTACACCTCGTTTATTTTAGACTCCAGTTAAAGACTTGTTTTTTTTCTTGGGAGAACTATACAGAATAGGCTGCAGAAATAGGTCATAATGAATTAGTTTCCGTTCACTTTAAATTCACAACTGTTTCTTTGCTGCAGTGATACAGGAACAGGACAACTGTCTGTATACAGTGCACCACTGAGGGACATGCCCTGGACACCAGGTTATACAGTGCACCACTGAGGGACATGCCAGGGCATGTCCAGCCTGATTGTCCCACACCTACTGAGTAAATCTGATTTCCTCAGGATGTCTGAGAGGAACTGTACTGTTCATGTGAAACTTCCTTGAGTGTGTACTGTCATTGGGAACTAATGAAAATATGCAGATGTGAGACTTCCCAGGAAAAGGCCTTTGATCATACTGTACAAATGGATGGCACTGTTGTCACATTTCAGAGAAAGGCATCAGCAGGTCTCATGCCATATGGTTTTCTGAAGCTGAGAGAATCACCACCCCTCTATAAACACCTTGATTTTGGTGTCTCCTGCAACTGCTAAATGCCTGCTTAGCACAAAAAGGGCATAACAGCTGCAAAATAAACTTAAAAAAATTTTTTTTTGAAACAATGATGAATATCCACCAAAACCACACTTCTTCCTTCTCTTCCTTCAGGACTTACACTGAATTGCAGAAACAAGACTAGACTGTGCCTCATATAGTTAATGATGAGATTTGACACTTCCAGCTGCCAATCTCAGCCTGTTGTTCTCAGAATGAAGAACAGCTGGTTATTTGTGAGGTGTATTTGCTTGATTGCCAGGGATGTTATGTATAGTATACTTCAGCAAAGCATAAGGAGATACAGTTTCCTCACCATCTGGGAACATCCTCCTGGTGTCATTTAAAAATAGTTTATACAAAGGGGATGCTAAGGGCAAAGACCATGATAATAATGCACACAGAGAAACCCCTTCAGTTATCAGCAATCTGTCTGGCCCTGACAACAGTCGCTGCTGCAGTACTTCAGAGGTCACTGGAATGGGCAAGGCTTACTTAAGAAATACTGTGTGAACACGGAAAAAAATAGCCCTGAATTTTACAGCCTCATTATAAGAGACAACAGATGGATGCAGAGAGATGTCAGCTATTCTGCGAGTATTATGCCAAAGGATATTTTAAGGAAGGACTTCAAGGGTTTAACAAATTTTAACAAATGTTTTCAGGGAAAACAAGGGGAATAATTCCCAGGGTGCACAAGAGGTCTTATCTCAGAATATAACTGAGAGGCTGGCCCAGCTGAGGAGGGGACTTCCCAGTGTGCAATCATAAGGAAAAAAGGCCATAGAAGAGAACACATTCATCTGCTGTACTAGGAAAAGGCAGTGCAAAAAAAATAATAAAGGAATAAGATGGCCAAGGCAAGAGATAAGGATATGACCTTTACAGTAGCATCCCAAACAGTTAAGAGTCCACAACTGAATTTGGGAGATCCAGAGGAAAAAAAAATATAGATAGATAGAAACAAAATGTGCGATAATGTTTGTACCAGTTTCAGTTCTGTGGGTGGCTAAAAACCAAAAGAGTTTCTCTTAAAAATCTTCCAGCCTTAGACATGTAGATGTGAGGCCCTAGTCAGAGTCTAGAGAAATAGCAGCAGCCCCTCATTACAGGATGAGGGGTAGCAATTTAGGTTGCAGTGACCAGTGAAGGAGATGGAGGGAAATATTTGGGGAAATGTGACTGTTGAAGAGCTGAGGCAAGGATTGAAAAGCAGCAAACCTCATACTTGGGTAAGAGAGCTGACCCTCACTTCAGTATGTGCTTTGAACAAGGTTTCTGAATAACAGACAAAAACCACCCAACCCCACAACAGTAGAAAACTGCAGTTCCCTTACCCTTAAAAACTAATTGGGCTGACAGCACTGGTGCAGCTTTCTAACTTAACAGAATTGTAGCACTCTATTCCTGAAGAATCTTTATTTCCTGAAAGAAACTCCCTTATTGCATTATGCCTTATGTGTTTCAAATATAAAGATGCACAAAGACCATGAGGGGAGAGTGATGTGTTTTAGGCAATCAGACGTGAGATGACATAGCTGTCATTGCTCATTGACCTCCTTTGACAGTATCTACTGCAAATGGCACAGATCCCTATGGAAGTCTTTCATAAGATCATGGTATTTAATCTGCAGGCATTTTAATTAGAAATAAAAGTGATATTTTCTTCAAACAGTCTGAGAACAAGGTGAACAACAACAATCCAGAGAGCTTTAAAGCACTCAAAAATAAGGCTGCCAACAGGTGATACACCTTGTGCATGCTCACAAGCTGTCTATGTAGCTTGGATTTCAGAAGACTGAATGGTAAAATCAGAAATGTGTTTCCAGTGACACAAGAAGTGGGTGTTGTTTGATTCATCCTCCAAAGAATCTGAGTATCTTG
>NW_008693343.1:0-10698 GCF_000695815.1 Acanthisitta chloris | reverse complement strand
GGGAATTCATATTTTTAAAAAAATCAACAAAGCAAACCAGCAAATATCTCTGTTCCAGGATGTGTCTAGAACATAAAATACTGTCTGGCATATGTTCTGGCATGTTATTGGACAGAAACACACTGTGCCCACATGCTGCTTACAGAGGAATGACCCTACCAGTAATTTTGGAGTAATTTTGCCATCCTGTGGAAGAGCTCTGAGAAATCAGCTTTAAGCAAACATCTAACAGGAAAGGAGGATGGAACCAACATATAAAGCCCTAACCTACAGCTCTTGGTACTTGGCAAGCAGGTTTTCAAGGCTGAGGATGAAACAAGCCCTCGTCTTCCTCCCGTACCAGTAGTCACAGTTCAGCACTCAGTTCAGAGGTGTTTACAGTAGACAGCATGGGTGGTGTTAGCCACCACGGTCCTGCTTTCTGCTCAGTCAGCCCTTGTGTCTGCAGAAATTATCTGCCAGTATTTTAAAGAGGGATGTACTGACTGTATTCCATTTCCCTGTTGATCCAGGTTTTGCTTTATTCTGCAACCCCTGGAGAGCACAGTGTTGATTGTCTTGGGTGGATTCTCCCAACAACTCACAGCTTCAACAGCAGCTGCTCATGGCCAGCTCAGCAGCTAGCGAAGAGAGTTCTATTCTGCCATACTGAGGCATTACCCCTTCATAATTTTGTGACAAATTCCAAATACCATATCAAGCAGAGACATAACTGACACAAGTCACTGTGTTTACTTCAGCTGTGTGCCTCCTGTAGGAAAGGAAATTCCTCACTTCTGCATGAGGGATTAAGCGAACACAGAGCCACTGACAGTGTTAGAGTTATGGAAACAAACACAGAAACGTGCATGAAAACGGGAAGGCATTGTAGTATTGATTTGGCATCAAATTTCCATCTGGAATCAACTGTGGGTTGCAAGATGAACCAAGGGAACCATAAATAAGGAGATTTTCAATAAAACCACAAGGCTGCTCCTCCTTCTATGGTTTAGCACTCCAAGATACAACCTCTGACAGAGGCTTTTAATAGTTAAGCAATTCTTTTATAACATAAATATTGAAAAAGTGGGGCATATGGATAAGCCAAACTCCAAGCAGCTGAGAAGTTTTGTGGTAGATTAGAAGTTAAATAAAAAAAATTACCAGGTTGCTCCCATAACAGGCCCAGGTACAAAATATTTCCAGACTCCACTTCTAGCCCAGCAAAATACTCATTTCTAACAGAAATACACTGCACAGAGGGATGCAGGCTGAACAGCAGAAACGCAAGCATAGCAGAACTCTCTAGGATCTGTTTTTTGTCTTTAGCCCAGTAAAGGTTTTGCCTCTTCAACAATTTTCAGTTCACCACTCTATGCCATGTTTCTCAGCAGCACAAGCCTCAAGATTTTTCCTCTGGAGAAATCTTGCACAGATTGCTTGTACCAGTCCAGCCACAGGCTGAGCAATCTGTTCTGGGTTTTTGTTTTGTTTTGTTTTTTATTTCTTGGCTTTACCACAATGAGCTCTTTAAAGGTACCACAAGCTGTTCCCTTTGACACCAGAAAATAAAAAATTGTCCAGAAATCTTAAGTTCACCCTTTGAATTTTTATGTTTCCCACCAAATACCTGCACTAAGTGGATGTTTAGCTGAGCAGAAATGCAATAGCAAACATAGATTGCTACCAGAAATTTGAGCATTTATCATTTTTGACATAAGACCTTGCAGAAGTTACAGCCATACAGGAGTATAATTTTGATAATAAATTGCAAAGCAAATTTCTAAAAACATCTTTGCCTCTGTTATAGACCCCAGACATTTTAGCAGTTTTAGGTACTTCTACCAGGTATCTTCATGCAATCCAATGACAATTATGCTTAGCTCATGTATTTTCTTAGATTTGCCAAACGAGTCTGGTAGCTTCTTGGTACTGTAAACGGACCAACAAAGAGGTCTGCCCTCCTGCAGTAGTCAAAACCACCAACCCACTTCATAAATGGGATGCAGAAAACTTCCCATTCATTCCCATAAGAGAGACATAAAAGGCTGACACAAACAGCCTCAGAGGCTTCTAGAAAAGAAGACTTGAAACTCAATGCCTCCCTGTTTTCTAATGGACAATTGGCAGAACACTGTTCAGAGAGGAAAGGATTTTGACCACCTTTTGGGATGTACAAGACTATATTATTTCCCTGTTTTACAGACAAGAATAATTACCTGATTTAGAAACCAAAACAAATCTGAGAGGGAGTCAGAAAGGACCTGAGACTGCTGAAGTCACTGCCCCACACATTGACCATGAACCTTCTCCTGTCACCATCTGCTGTCCCTCAGGACTGAGCTCTTAACAGAATCACAATCTTGTTTCATGCCAAATAAAAAGTATATTGTTATTTTCAGGGACTGACTGCTCTTAAAAAATGAGAGGATGAAAACCTAGGCAGTGAGAGAACACACAACAGTGCTAAGTATAAATGGCTTGCTCCCAATCCCACATACGTTAGGACTATCTAACATTGATGTGCACCAAAAGTAGGGAGGAAGTTGCTCCAGTTTTGTTGACAATAAGCATGTGCTGGTTTTCCATGGAATCATTGAATGGTTTGGGTTGGAAGGGACCTTAAAAATCATCTAGTTCCAACCCCCGTGCCATGAGATAGGATACTTTCCACTAGACCAGGCTGCTCAAAGCCTTAGCCTACAAGTTGTAATGTAGAACCACAGAAAAATAAAAAAGATTTGTCTTGACTAAATTACATCAACTTCAGATAACAACATGTACTCATCAGGCAATCTTCAAAACCACAAATAATGCTCTTTTTTTAATTCTTTATATGTTCATTGATATATCTCTGAGCATGCATTTAAGCACTTTTCATGCTGTAGATTGTAAATGAGACATTATTACACAAGACAAAAGTTCTTTCTTTTTCTCCTATAAGAGGGAAGGGCCAGTGATCAGCCACCATTCCAGACCAGAAGGATAAGTTGTAAAACTTACTTGTACATGGGATTTTTTCCCGGTGGGATTTTTTTTTGTGTCTTTTTAATTTTTTTTCCCCTCCTTGAGGCAGAAAAATATATGCTTTTAATGGATTTAATAATGAGTAAGAGCAGAGGAGAAAGTCACATAATTCAAAACTCATTTTGTGATATCCAAAACATTTTGGAAAATGTTTTATCTGCATTACAGAACTTGAAGCTGTACTCAGTTCCCCTATCCCTAACTTCAATTGTTAGCTCACTAAATATTTTCCCAGAAGGAATATGAATTAAGCATTAAAGGAAAAATTCCACTAAATACAGCCTAGAGAAAGCAGGTGCAGCTCTTAGAGAAGTGCCTGGCCCCAGTTCAACTCCATGGTGTAAATTACGTCTCCAATGTCCATGTTGTTGGCATTAGAGTAAATTACGAGCAGATTCTACAAAATCCAAAAAGTTATGCTGATGCAAAAATATGATAAGAGAAGGAGAGCTGAGAGTGGGGAAAGAATGATGAGAAAAAGTGAGTGAGCATGGCAGAGTAATGTGATGTATATGAACAAACAAAACCAGTATGAGTTATAGGCTCCATTAATTCCTTTCCTCCCTATATTTACTTTTTTGCCTAGAGGGAATGCAACATAAAGGAGAATTCCTTGTTTCACATTATGCTTCTACTATCAAAAAAAAATTTCCAGAACCAACATGAGTCTGGAGACTTCGGTAATTGGACCCATACATCGCAAGGAGTTGTCAAAACAAACTTCTATTCTGCTTTGCAGAACTGGTTGTTTCAGAAGTGAAGACCTAGGAAAGGACTGATGTGAAACAGTGCTGAATGCCCCCTGCAAGGTGCTAAGTGCCTCGAATGTCCATTAAATAAGTGTGAATTGAGAGCAGCCAGCAATTCACAAGAGATGCTAAAATGCTTTGCAACACTATGGATATGTCAGATCTCGAAGGCTTTTTTTTCCCCTTTTTAACAAGGTCTGCGTGATGCCACTTTCAACCATGTTCTTTAGAAGTGAAGACAGGCTGGAAATGTGCTTGTACACAGCGCTTTGTCATCTTGTGACCCCCTCTGGTTTTGTTGCAACTGGCAAATACTGGTGTGCAGGAGCACACCAGGGCTCCCCCGTCGGCACCACAGGAACTCACCGAGCTGCGATGGCAGCCGGAGTGGAGTTGGGGACCTCTTCTTCCCAGCAGCAGTATTTGGCCTTTTAGAAGAGTGAGGGCTCCCTCTGAACTCAGGCATGTTTCTTAGCTCTCAAATGCCAGAGGGTGCTCCCCATGTGGGATCCAAGGGAACCCTCCATGCTGCAAATGGCACCTGCAACACACACTCTCCCCCTCCCTGCACAAGCGGTGAGTTGGCTATAACCTATTACAACCACCCATCAGTGCCAGGCTGAGAGGAACTTCATTTGAACACATCTGGGATATATCCATCCCTTTTACACAATGGCAAACAGCACAGGAAGGGTGACCTGCATTAAACCCCAGATGTCCAGGCACATCCAACAAGGGAGTAACTCCCTATTTGTGACATGGGACAACTTAAATTGCTGGATGGTCGTTCCTCCCCAGTCTAAACATAAATCAGCAAACAAGTGAATTTACTATAATCTGACAGTTTAAAATGCCTGGCTATGATGGAGTGGAGGATTTTTCCAAGGAAATGCAGAAACCGACATTGGCTGTGGTGGGCGGCATAACACAAGGCACTTTCATCTTGTATTATCACAGCTTGTCACATTAACAGAAGTACTTATTTCAATTTCCATGGTTTGGAGCAGCCAAAGGGAAACTTGCAGCTGATCTAAAACCATGAAGCACTCTGAGTAGCTTTAGAGCAGGCACAGTATTTTCACAAAGCAAGTACAAGTGTTTTCTATGAATCGAAAAAATACTGTCGTGACATGACAGACATGATCTTTAATTACCTCTGTTCAGTACATGATGTAATGAACATCAGGAATAAAGCAAAGAGGAGATCCTGTGAAACAAGGGATAGACACAAAAACTACTTCAATGTGCATAAATGGACTCTGAACAATTTCTTGCCCACTGCTATTGTAACAATCAATTAGACATTTCCTGTAGGATGCTGTAATACACAAAACAAACACAGCAGCAGTCATGCTGACTAAAAGAAACAGACCTTTAGAAAAAGAAGTGACACAATCCATTCCCTGAAAACCCAGGAGGAGGAGGAGGAGGGAGTAGGAAGAGAAAGGAAGGGGGGAAAAAGAGAATGATCTCTCTGCAATTTGACAACATTTTAGTTACATAAAGTTAGATCTAATGAAAATGTAGGATAGTATGATTTCAACCTGTATTTCCAAACCATAGGCTGCCTGATAGAAAGTGATGGGGCATTGAAAAAAATCCCTTTCCAAAGCACTGCTTCTATTAATTGACATCCATTTAATGCTTGCTGATACAAAGCTTTGTTAAATCTTTTCCCCCTTTAAACATCTGCCGAGGAACAGAAATCTGCTCCTATGGTTTTGTTTCTCTAGAAACTATCTGACTTAGTGTAGAAAATGGGCATTGGCAAGACAAGTGCAAAAACTGGGATCTGCATGATCTCTCTCGGTATGAACATCCCAAACCACAACCCAGCCATTAATAATGTAAACTGTAAGGTTTTGGGAGGCCAAAAGCATCTCCTAGGATATGTCCTGGCATATAAGCACCACCAGGAATTGCATTCAGGAAGGGAATGAGCACTGAGGCTGCCTGAGCCTGCTCACGACTGTGAGTGACGTTAGGCAAGTGCAAACTTGCAAAGAGAAAAGATGGTGCAAACAGAGAGAACGTGAACAGGATCTGATGGGAAGAGTTTTATAATGCTTGGCTGTCATAATAAAAATGCATGCCAGAAAAAGGATTTGTTAAAACATAGACATTGAACATTCATTGGGGGACTGGAACAGAATTATATTCTTTGATAACCAGATATTAAATAGCCAGAATGGAATTGCCTACAACACATCAACCCTAACGGTTTACCTACAATGCTCTACTAAAAGATGCTTTAAAAAACCTTTAGCTACTAAAGTCAATTACTTGCTTCTTGTTAAATCAGAATTTGGTACCTGGCATCACACCTGTAATGGGCCCATGAACCCTTGGAAAGGCATGTGTAGCTCTGTAGCATCAGGAGCACAGCTCAGCTGAGTTACTCCTTTCTCCCTCACAGCTAAGGGAGGATAGGCACAGCCTTCTAAACCTACCTTATCACATTAAATTAAAGCTCCAGAGGGCAATTCAGCAGCCAGATTCTGGCTAAGCAGTTAGGAGACAGACAGATGGAAAGAAAAGACCCTGACCTTACTGCCTGACTTTCCCCACTAACCCAAAGTAGGGCAGGGAGAGTTCTGATAAATAAAATAAAAATGAGAAAGAAATAATGTCGTTGCATGGGCTTAAAATTCGTATGCTGAAAAGTGCTCAGTCTGCTTTACACTAGCCTTGAGCACTGGGAGCTGAAGAAACTGGAAGGATTTGTAGGAATAAACACAGTGCAGTGCTGTGGAAAAGGAGGAGGTGTTCTGCAAACAGCACTGACAGCACTACCTGTGGTTTTAAGGATAATTATTAAGCAGCTCCCTAAACAGTGGATCATATCCCATCTCAGTCACAACACGGCACAAGAAAGAAAACCTCATTCAGACTCCAAAGACAAACTAATACAAATGAAAGCACAAATCCCATCTTTCCCCTCTGTGATTTAGTTTTGATTACCATAAAGGCAGGCTACCTCCATACGTGTGAAAATAAAATCCAGGTATAAGACACACTGAATGCAGGATGAATGTCTGGAACTCTCCACAAGCAAAGTCTGTTTATGATAAGCAGCATAAGAAAAAATAATTTGAAGCAATTGTTGCCATACTATCATGGGGCAGGAGTCTTATATCAGCATGGCAGATATAAGCTATAACCATACACATACACTAGAAGCCTACACATTTCTATATAGTGGTATAGTATTATTGAGTTTACATTGGTAATCACAGGTTCTACAGCACAGGATGGTAGTCAACACAACAAAAATAGTAAAGGTTAAGAAGCAAATCCTGGCCTAGAGAAACTGCTGACACTATTCTCATTGGAGTCAAAAGAGCTGGCCTACAACCTCTGCTGCAAACAGGTTTTGAATTTAGATTCTTAGCAACAGCACAGATAGAAAGGCATAACAATGGTTGGGCAGTTGGATGAGTTGAATGCAAAATAAATCTGCATAAACCATGGCGATCTAAATTGACTGAATAAGCAATTTTCAGAGTACTAGTATTTTACAAATCTTCTAGGTGAGTCGAGCTCAATGGGTATATTTTACCTCCTAAGCAAGGAAAGATAAGTAAAGGATTATGATGATATAAGAGATTTTCAATTCACTTAAGTTCTTCATGTGATAAGGTTAAAGAAAGAGTTCAATTACAGTGCAACATTCAAGTTAACATGGAGATAACAATGGGCAGGTGCTTGTTACCTGATTAGCTGAACAAAAGAAAAAATGAATATTTGCAAGGAAAGAAAAAAAGGATTTGGTAAAAAATATTTTATCTTGAATAGCTACACAAGCGTAGGTGACACTTGATAAGCTCAGTCATTTGAATTGCAGAAGCATTCTTGTGTAAGGAATTTACTTTACTACGATTTCTAGACTCACACATCTCTTATTCTCCCTTTCCCTTAAAAGAAACGTGAGATTTTTCACAACTATCTGCCCAGTAATGAGAATTTAATGATTTAATATTGTTTATTTTCTGAGACTGCTCTAGTAAAGCAAAGGATAGCAGTGAATCTAATGTAAAAAAACCTGATAAATTTCTTTGCATGTCATCTATTAGTCTTTTCACTTTTGATTAGCAGGAAGTAAGAAAATGTAATTAATTCTCACAATCCACACCGACATATAAATGACATATTGCCTAGGGCAGATAAAGAAAGAAATTATCAGTGGTGTTCATATTTCTCTGATCATGCAAAAGGCAAACACCTCTTTTCAGAATGGCCATGCAGCAGTGAACACACAGTAATCACCATTACTAATCACAAAAAAATAGAAACACCTCTTATATAGAATTACATTGTTCCTAATGAGTAGTAGTTTCATTTCTTGGATAAGTGCAGGAGTGTGTTACATTCTTCCAGGTATTTACAGAAATGTATGCCACATGAACACAAACCCATTGTTGACAAAGATGGTTCTACAGGAAAGGCCATTTCTAGGAAAATGTTTTGCTCCACCTATTGTCCCCGCCACCGTAAACTTGAATGAGATGTACTACTGAT
The DNA here is from genome assembly GCF_000695815.1 of Acanthisitta chloris. Taxonomy (NCBI): domain Eukaryota; kingdom Metazoa; phylum Chordata; class Aves; order Passeriformes; family Acanthisittidae; genus Acanthisitta; species Acanthisitta chloris. Next base: position 2,425 of record NW_008693343.1, on the reverse strand, counting down.
CATCCAAGCTTTTCAGCACAGAGGAATGCTAGAAAACAAGCATAGTGGCCTACAATGTCCCAGGAAAGCATGGGATGTTATGCTGTCACTCTTGTACTCAGGTTCTTGCAAAGTTCAATGTATTTCCACAGTCACAAGGTCTTGGATTCTTAAAATGGGATGTGCTTGTCAGGTGACTTAATGTCAGGTGACTTAAAGATCAATCAGGTAGAGGTGGAGAGCAGGAAACTGCAAACTGTTGGGTATTTATCAGAGAGTAAATGTTGTATGTCCTGTTTACAGGGAGCAATATTCACCATTGTCTGTGTAGGCTTTTGTTGGGTGTAAAACTTGTTAAAGACTTCCAGTGTTCACATACAACAGTCTTACTCCTCTTCTTAAAAAGCAGGGCAATAAAATTCTAGCATCAGAATCATCACCCAACACATTTGCTAAAATGGCTGTTTTGGGAGCTGCTGTTTCTGGGTGTAATACCAAAGCACATCTCCTGAAATATCTCAGGACTTTCCATACTCTACACTTTGGGTATCAGACTCAAGAGTCTCTGACCACTTAACAGCCCTTTAAAACCTCTGTTTCTATGTGCTTCACCTCTATTTGCTAATTTCTGGGGTAGAACAATAAGAATAGAATAACAATCGCATTTAGCTTTGCTTCCTTTCATCAGCAATGACAAGCCAGCTAATAAAGGAAGGTTACTTCTAATGGCCTGACTTAGGGGAAATTTCCACAATGGCAGTGGCCCATACCAATGCAAAACATCTTCTATACTAAGGATCACTCCTGAATAAATACCTGGAAAAACATTCTAGCTCAGGTGATATGATAATTATCTGAAATTTATTTGACATTAGCTTCTCAGTTCTTGGTGCTGCTGAGCTAACCCTGCACACAAAATTAACTGATAATTCCAAACATGGGTAAGATAGAGAGCTAATTGGAAAGTCCCCTAGCATTAAATAATTCCCATCTGTCTTCAAAAGCATAGTATCAATCACAGCAACTGCCGCACTGGCCTTGCCTTCCTTTTCAGGCATTCTCCAAAGAGGAAATGGGAAAAGTACAGAACATATAAATCATTTTGATATAAAAAGAAAGTGCTTAGGCAGCCATGTAATGAATCCCCAGCACTGTCGTCTAGGTTAAAGGCCATCAAAAGTTTTGTATGGTCCTGAGTATGAACAGCATAGAATAATGGATAACTGCTTTGCAGCCTCACACAGCAATATGAAACTATCTTAAACAATCACACAAGCTAAAATCTAAATAAACCCATGAACTAATAACCAAAGTCAGATAAGGAGTAAGCTGTGTGTTTTACTCTGAATCTTACTTTGGTTTTTACATTTTAGGAGCAAATATTGGGTTGATACTCAGATTAGCCATTTGCAAATATTTCCATATTTCGAAAAATATCTGTGTTGTTTTCAAACAGTCCTTCTTGCTTTCCCACTTACTAGAAAGCAGGAACTCAAGCATTCAGTGGAGCTTAGAATCCAAAGGTGATGCTATCTCACACAGTACAGGAGTGCAGGTGAGTATTAATCATGGAAACCATACAGAACAATTATCAGATAAAGAATAAAATGGCTTGCACCTTGTTTAGAACAGAAGCATGCTCTCCTCTGCTAATAAAATAACAAAATAAAATAAAACAAAATAAAACAAAACAAAATAAAACAAAAAATAAAATAAAACAAAGCAGAAAAGAAAAGAAAAGAAAAGAAAAGAAAAGAAAAGAAAAATAAAACAAAGAAAAGAAAAGAAAAGAAAAGAAAAGAAAAGAAAAGAAAAGAAAAGAAAAGAAAAGAAAAGAAAAGAAAAGAAAAGAAAAGAAAAGAAAAGAAAAAAAGAAAAGAAAAGAAAATACCAGGTAGAGCTGTTTTTAGGAATGAACAGGTTTACCTCATCCTACTCAACACATGCCATCCTGGACAACTTCTGAGTCATGTCAGCCAATGTTTGCTGTGGACTCTGCAACTCACTGTCTGTGTCTGCTGTTCAATCCCCTTACCTGTGTGTTTGTGGTTTCTATACTTATGTTTCCCTAGAACTAGAGTCTCTTAACGTGAACTTAGAGATGACAGATACGTAAAATACACGTGCCCTTGCATAAAAAAATAGAACAGGTTTTGTTAGAGGTTTTTATGAAGAAAAAGAGCTGATGTCAAACAAGGTTCTGAAGAGATGTGCAGACTGGAGGTGGCTTGTGCCCTCCCATCCAGAGCCTCCCTGCTATGCCTGCACCCAGGAACAAAGAAATAGAATCAGAATCATAGAATCAGTCGGGTTGGAAAAGACCTCAAAGATCACCGAGTCAAACCCTACCACGGTTACTAGGCCATGGCACTAAGTGCCACATCCAGTCTCATCTTGAAAACCTCCAAGGTTGGTGAACACACCACCTCCCTAGGCAGCCCATTCC
>NW_008693342.1:26815-27183 GCF_000695815.1 Acanthisitta chloris | reverse complement strand
TATATATTTTTTTTTTTTATGATTCCTCATGAATTTGCTGAAGAAGAGCTGGGCCTTCACTTTCAAATTCAGCATTACACAGGTGCTTGCTACCAGTCTCAGCTAGAAGCATTACTGTAGAGTCCTCAGCAGCATCCTCAGGCAGCTTTGCCTCATGTCCCATCACACTACCCATGAATATATATTTTTTTTTTTTATGATTCCTCATGAATTTGCTGAAGAAGAGCTGGGCCTTCACTTTCAAATTCAGCATTACACAGGTGCTTGCTACCAGTCTCAGCTAGAAGCATTACTGTAGAGTCCTCAGCAGCATCCTCAGGCAGCTTTGCCTCATGTCCCATCACACTACCCATGAAGTTTTCATTTGA
>NW_008693342.1:21291-26793 GCF_000695815.1 Acanthisitta chloris | reverse complement strand
ACTGACCAGGAAACAGTCAGGACAGGTATATCTGGCCCAGCTTTTCCCAAAAGACCCTGCACAAGGGTCTGACATCTGCCAGCTGGACAGGGAATATGGACTCAGGGGAGCACTCAAGATGTGAAGTCAGACCTGTCTTTGTGCTCCTTTCAGCTTGTGTCCAGAGGAAGTGGGGACATGAACCATGCTATGTGTGTTCATGTCTGCAGAATCAACCATGGTAGCCCTGTCCACAGCCAAGTTTGGCCTCTCCTCTTGATGTAACTTCCCTCATGCTGTCAAGATCATGGTTACCATCATCCATCAATCTGTCCATGAGACCCCTGCCAAAGAGGGTATCATCCTGCCCAGAATCCTTACAGCTACACAGATGAAACTGAGTACAGTAAAGAAGGTGTGGACAAATATTTCATGGTTCCTGCAATGTGATTTTTGTTGCAAAGTGATTTTTTGAGCAGGTTCTCAAAAAAGCAATAGAAGGATGAATCAGCAATTGATTTTGTAATCAATTTTGGAGATTTTGAAGACTTGCCTGTTATTGGCATAAAAGTATGATCGTTTCAAGTATCATATCTAGCATAGTAAGGAGATATTTGAGGCAGAGTCCCTGGGTGTTTTAGAAATCTCAGAGACAGACAGAAAGATCCACACAACACCAGAACAAGTACTAAAAGTTCCTGGAAATTAAGTGTGTGTGGAGTAAAGAAAAAAATGCAATTATATATTGCCATACCAATGCCTATAATTTTCCAGGTCCCAGCAATGGGAATGACACAGAGCATATTGTGTGAGTCTAATCAAACCCCTCATGGATGGCAAGCTCAGATCTCTCAGCCTGTCCACCCTTTCTCCACTCTGTTATAATTTTCCATATCTATGAAATAGGAAGGTAGAACACAAATCCTTAAAGGAGTAATGCTGGTGGTCACTATAGAAAGCACACTATGACAAGCAGAGAATCTTAGAATAGATGAAGCTGTGGAACAGTAAAGGTCGTCAGGGTAGGAAAAACAGGCACAATTAAGTGGAAGAAGAAAAATAAGCAGGCAGAGGAGCTTGCTTCTTGAAAGTTTAAAAATGGAGTTTAATTTTAAACAGGATCAGCTAGTTTGGGGTAGGAAAATTGCTTTTTAAAGTGTGAACTTCCATATTTGCACAGAATTTCCAGGCTATTAAGTAGTACTTACTGGTTGTGTTTACTGCCAATGTGTAATTGTAAAAAGTTATCAATCAAAATATGTGGGAGGTGAAATATCTTTGATGACAATAGCCTTTGCTAAAAAAAAAATTCCCTTTGCCTTGTACAATAGCCATCTACCAAAAAGTAGTTTGCACTGGAAATTGGCCATTTTTGTGCTAATGCTCCTTGACAGTAACTGAGATTTCAGCACTTCAGAAGAAATTCAGAATTATCTGTATTAGAGGTGGGAGAATGTACAAAGTACTATTTTTAAGGAACAAGGCTATGATTTGGCTATTTTTTACATAGAACCAAAACTACCCACATACTGTATAAAATTATCTAAAGCTACATGCAATACTGGTGATAAAATCAAACCTTAGGGCCCTAGTCTGCTCATTTCTACCATGTCTAATGTCTAATGAAGCCTGCAGAACTACAGGAATGTATAAACGATTTTAAATAATAACTATTATATTAAGCAGTAAATACTGTTAATGAATAATTAATTAATTAACAATACCTAAACGAAAATATTTTTTTCTGCCTACCATTAGGGTACAAGTAATATCAGTGACAGACATAAAATATGCAGGGAGAAGCACAAAAATAGATCATCTTTTGTAGTGTTCACATTTTAGAAAGAAAAACAAAAATATGTTGATAAGGCAGGTCAAAAGCAAAGGAAAAATTGTTTACATTCCTTCAGAAATTTTCCTCTGCTTTTCCACATTTCAGATGTTCAAAGTTATGAATGTCAAAATGACATGAGAACATACGTCAGTACTGAATCAGATCAAATGCACATCTAACGCAATATCTTGTCTCTAACAGTGACCATAGTGATGCCTAAGGACAAATAAAAAAATGGCAAACATGCACAATATGATGCTTCACAAGCATGAAACTGATTTGCTTTCACTGCTTCGGGGTCAGTATATTCAAAAGCCATATTTTATTCCTCCAATACCATTACCAAAACAATTATAATTGTACTAAGAGAATTAAGCAATGTAGGGTAAAGACTTCCCACTGAGTAAGAAATATTTCTGTTTATCAAATACCTGTTGTGCTTCATAAAATATGTGTGCCACTGTTTAAGAAAATAGGTATACATTAAAATTTAATATAATTCACAGTTTAACATTGACGATATCTTTTATTTCCATTATTGAGTTTGAGAACTCCCAAACTAAAAAATCAAGCAACAGTAAATATCTTTGTAATGCTAACAATATCAACATCACAGTTATCTGCTTTCCATAAATTGTATTTGATTTTAACATAAATCAAAAGGATGGTAAAAGTTTGTACTGAACACAAACAAGGGATACTTTGTTAAATGCACAGCTGCTACCAACATCATTTTTCTCTTATTTTAGGCTGCTCTGCTCAGGGCCCATCAGCTCTACTGGACTTTGTATCCAAATAATACTCCTGCTGTTAGCCTGGCACCCAGAGAGGTTTGTGTGGAGAGCTCCTGTACAGGGAAACAACCTTTAAACTCTATACAGGCAGCCGTGGATCAGAAAGAGCCCCTCTGTATAGGCAAACTGATCCCTATTCGTATTAACATCACATCATATGCTCAGCTGGATCTTTTTTTATGATTTGAAGAAATTTTAATAGGTTTCTCACTTCATTTTCGACTACTTTGATCCTATAGCTCAATCTAATATGTGTTTATAGGTCTTGCCTTGCTTTGCTCAGCAAAGCTCTACCAATCTGTTAAGCCTGTTTTCCTCTAATTTCAATGTTTGTCAAGGTTTGAAGCAAATCAGTGCCCATCTTGCAGGAGGTTACACCAGCAGGTCCACTTGTTGCCTAGACAAATAACCACTGAGGAGGTGTACAAATGGAAGGGATTATTCTGAATCTCCAGCAAGCACTCTGTTTATTATGTTCATGTTGAATTGAGAGACCTTTCAGTTGGAAAAAAAGGTGCTAATTTACTAATAGATATCCCTGACCACTAATGAAAGCACAAGGTTTGCATATTTCAATAAGTAAATAATGTTTCTTAATTTTCTATGTATCTTTCTTCCAGACATTTCTTCTAACCTTCTTCTGTGCTATTTCAGAAAAAAAAAAAAACAGGGAAAATTAATATTTATCCAACAGTGACAAACCTTTAAGTGTATGGAAAAAGAGTATGAAGAAGAAAAATCCTACGCACAAAGTGGATTATATCTGTCAAATAGACCTCATTGTCATCACAACATGCCATTTGCTAATTTCAGATTTTTAAAAAAAAATAAGACTGCCCAAATTATTAGTAATTACTATTATTTGCATATATGGGTGTGTGAAATCTATGCCCTGTGGTTCCTGAAAGGGTGATTTCTGTTTCAGGTGTCAAATCCTAATGCAAGCATCTGTCCTTCTTTTTATGCTAACACTTTTTAAATTGTTCTGAAAAGACAATGAATTGTATACTCAGAGAAGTAAAATTGCTACTTTGAAAACAGCCAACCATCTTCTTGGAAAAAAACTGCTTCAAGGAGCATTGGCAATGCTTAAGTGAGCAATAAGCATAATATTATATGGTTTTCAAACCCAGGCTACACTGCAGAATTAATTAATGGTTGCAAAAATATAAAGAGTTCTGATACATATCCACCATAAAAATAACCACTGTAACACATGTAAAATGTGTGGTGAGAAATACAGCTGGTCCAGGTGGCTTGGCTAGCAAGCTGTGAATTGAGATGTTGATTGCAAGGCCAATTGGGATGTGGGTGGAGAGCCCAGGACAAGTGACCATGAACGACCAACACTTTAGATGACAATAGAGCATGAAGATCAGCGTTGCCTGGTGAGGTGAATGGATGCTGGGGAGCCTGGAATCACAGATCCTGGACAACAGAGAGCGTGGAGATGGGTGATACATGAGAGAGATGAGTGACGTGCCAGGGACCAGGACCAGAAGACAGGGAAGAAAGACAGATACAGGAACAGGAGTAGGCAGTGAGGGTATAAAAACCCAGAGGCCATGGGTAGCAGGGTCCCACTCCTGCTCGGGTAGTGTCTGTGTGGATAAACTGCTTTGTGGAACTTGATGACTTGCTAAGAGAAAACTAGCGTCGAACCAGTAAGGAAAGCAGGTCAGACTGTGAGTAAATGGGTGTACAGGGTGTCAAGCAGGGCACACTGGAGTCACCTGCAAGACTGGGAGTTTTCCTTAGCAAAATACACAAAGAAGTATTCCTTGTTTAATTATCTGAAAGCATATCCTCATTGAAATAGAGGCACAAAGTGTGTGCATATCAAAGGTATTTCATATAGTGATAATATTTTTGTTTATATAAGGTCAGGAAAAACAGAATAAATTTCACTATTATGAATTACTTTCATGACCGATGCTGTTCTTCAGTAATTTTATGAGCTTCTGTCCTTTCTTTATCTACATAGCTATAGGATTTAATAAAATTTGAGTCCTGAAGAATTTCTGAGATTTGTGAGCATACTAGCATTGCCCTGAGTACTAGAACCTGCCGAAGCACAGTATACTCTATGCACAACAAATATTTGCTGAGGTAGGCTTCCAGCAAAATTAGAAAATTGAGACATCTTTGTAGTATGTCAGTCTGGAGTAACAATATGTTTGAGAGAGACTCAAATGGTGTAGAGGAGATGGCTGGTAGAAATAATAACTTTGGCAAAGCTGATGCAAAGGAAGTGCCAAATAGCACAGATTAACTCACACCCCTAAATATATCTGAAAACCCGAATCTGAAATGTTTTTTCAGTCTTGTCTTCAGAATCCATGTATGCTGCAGAAGCCCCTTGCTTGTGCTCATTCTCTCCTGTAATGATGAATGAGAAAAGCAAATGATCTTGAGCCAGGGTTTTTCTGTCCATTATAGGAGGGGTCTAATACTGGTTGGAGAGTGGAAATAAGGTGCATATTTTCTTGGTAGAAAATTTTTATCTCACATGCCTTCCCAAAGTGTACCTATTATTTCATATTAAAAGTGTGTACTCAGCAATTATCACTGAACAGAGCTCTCCTGAATCAATAGCCAATAACTTCATTTGTCATCTGAGAAACTCTTCCTTTTATACACCTAAGATTTCCACATAGCAGAGGTAGAATTTGATTTGCACAACTTTCAGCAGTAAAACCAAAATATTTGATATTCACAGGGGCAGATTTTTAAGATACTATGATGCTTGTCCATGCCCCTGTATAAAAAATTCTACCAGCATGCTAAATGCATATAGCTATAACTTTATGTTTTAGCTCAGAGTATCCTAATTTACATAACCCACAGAAAATCTTCTCTGTTTCTGAAAGGGAAAAATTTGGAAATAAGATCCTT
>NW_008693342.1:10897-21268 GCF_000695815.1 Acanthisitta chloris | reverse complement strand
CCCTGGGGACCTTTCAGTCCCACTCTTTTTTCTCTGTCATCCCTTCCCACATTTGTGTCTCCGTGTTATTCTTCTCTTTCTCTCTCTCTCTCTTCCTTCCATCCCCCCCTCCATTCCTTCCTTCCCTCTCACCCTTCTTGCCTCCCTTTCTGTTTCCATTTATCCTTTAATTTCTCTCTATCTTTCTTCCTGCTTCATTTCTTTGCCCTTTGGGTTGTTTTTTCCTCTTCTTTCCTCTTCTTTTCTTTTTTTGCTATCATCAAGGAAAACAGAACCCGAGTCGCAGATAAATTAGTGTATTTGAATAATCTTCATTAGTCTCAATATTATTTTCTTGGCAAAAGAAAGACTTCATCAGTGTGCCTAGAGATTCTTTGAATTGTCTTAATACTGATGTAATTAAAGTATCATGTCTGGCATTGCCTATGAAGGTCTTTTCAGATATTTGTTAAGAAAGAAACAAATGGTGTCTCTGAACTTAAAAGAAAATACTTTGCTTCTTTGTGCTTGTACCTAATATAAGAGACAGGGCTAAGCAGTTCATGCATCATTTCTAGTGGTTTTGCAGCCTGTCCATGTTCCAAAGATTATCTCAGTCATGCCATATGAAAGTTCTCCAAGCATGCAAGTGGGAAAATACTTATTAAAATGTTCATAAAACATCAGAGAGGTAAAAGAGAGTCTTAAAAGAGACGAAACTACTCAATTAATTCTCTATGGTGTATTCCCAAGTGCTCAGTGGAATAAATGTGATCAATATCTTCCCCTTAGGGAGACAGAAAATAAAATTATTTAGTAGTTACTGCATAATTTTGAATCAAAGCCTATCTGCACATGTAGAAGTCATGCCTAATCACAGAAAGTAAAATTCAGACCTTAACAAAAAAATGCAGGAACCAGCAGGCAACATCCCCAAAGGGGGCCTGGGATTCTGTACTTCGCCATGGTGGTGTCATGTGCCATCTCTTTGAATGCAAAAAATCTATCACTGCTGCTACCCATATTTCCCCCAGAAATCCAAGGGACAGTGTCTTGTCATCAAATCTGCAATGCAGAAAATTATCTTAGAGGGCACATTTAAAAAACATTCAAAATCAAAATTAGCCAAATTTCATCGAAGGAAATGTATTTGCTCCTATATATGTGCTTTTCAAAATTATCTAAAAAATTACTTTTTTGGGATCACACAATTCCTTAAGATGTAGGAAACCTGTATCAAAATCACGTTGCTGCAAAAGACATACTGAATCTAATGTGATAAATCCTGATTGTAGATGACAGGAGGCATTATATTTGCTTATTTGTTTTGTTTTACAATTTGGAGGTCATTTACCGTCCAAACTAAAATAAAAAAATGCAGATTTTATCCAGTGTTCAAACACCTTGAAACAGATGTTAAACCCACCATATTTTTACCCTCCATTTAGGCTAAGCACTTCATCTTGACTGGGCTTCCCTCTGGTCCTTCCCCTATGCCCCAAAGCAGGAGCAGCTATACCCTGTGTCATTCCTGACAGATGTTTGTCTCTTAATCTTAAAAACCCCAACTGACAGCGACTCTACAACATCCCCAGGCATTCTGTTCTCATGTTATTCTATGTTTGTCTGTGGAATTTTTCCCAGATGTCTGATCTAAGTGTCCCTTGCCACAGTTTGAACCCATTATTTCTTATCCTACCCTCTATGGAGATAGAGAATAGCTTAATTACTCTGTTTTTTCTTTCAGTTGTTCTTTAGATATCTAAAGTTAGTTATCATACTCTGTTGTCTTCATGGTCTTCTCAAGAAAGGCATTGTTATTTAGCATCATTGCAAAATGAGGAGGCAATATTTTCTGGTAATATTTATGTAATTATTGTCAAGGGAATATTCTTTCTACTGTATCTGTTTTCAATGGTATTTACAATGGGATTATGTTAGGAGAAAAGATAAAAATGTTTCTTTTGGTAATTCTGTGGGGATAAGATAAAGAAAGTGGTCTAATGGGAACAATTGCAAGAGGGGGGACCCTTTAATTAGTTTTTTGGGGCTGCAGCTGGCTGAGACTTTCTCTTCCAGTTAAACAGTAATCATTGTCTTGCCCTGATTGCTGCTCGTGTAACAGCATGGGAAGGGGAACTTGAAGGGTTGAAACAAAATGTAAGGATAGTGTTTTACGTGTGAGTATGTGGGGGCATGGGCATGTGCAGTGGGGGGGATGAAAACGCTTCTGAAGATATTTACTGCCCCATGTGTATAGTCATGTCAGGTCTCTGTCACTGAGAAAGAACAGTATCTACAAGGGCAATATTTATTTCTTCTGACTGATTCTTTGGTACCTGAAGCAGCTTCTTTGCTCTCTCATAGTCAGATCTCTACTCAGTTTTACTTACTTGGGCATCTTTCAGCTGCCACTTGAGATCTAAGGCCTCTTCTCTAGCATAGCATTGTCAGCAATAGCCTTGGGAACTTGAGCATATTGGCCCTGTTTAGTGCTGCTATCGAAGGACCTTTTTGTCCCACCATGTTACAGCATTGACTACAATGCAGAACTCCAAGGTGAAGCCAGAAGTAATTTTTGCATTGCAATTTTCTTACTTTTCCTTCCACTTGTGCTGTTTAGGGGAGTCCATTATGGTCACATCACATGTGCCTCCATGATGCTGGGTGTGGGATGTCAAAAGACCTCCTTCTGGGGAGAAGAGCAACTGTTATGAAGACATCTGAGTTTGTGCTGTCTACAAATCTCAGAAGTATTTACTTAAATTTTATATTTACATTTCCAAGTTGTATTGCAAGGACTTCTCAAGATCTCTTCTGATGTTTATGTTTCTGAGCTTATTCTTCACATTTCTTGAAATTTAGAGACAGCTAAAGTACTTCTTCTCTGCAAGCTGAGTCAATGAGTCATAACAGTCTTACCTTATCTAATTTATAATTGTTATTACTTAATGATCTTGAAAGTAGTACAATTTAAATGATAATAAAGTAAACAGCATATAGAGATTAAATTCAGATGCTCAATATAGTGTTTTAGTAACTTTACATTACAGAATATAATGGTTCATATAATTCTTTCTGATCTACAAGTACCATAGCATCATTTGGCATTTAAAGCAATTTGTAGAAAATATTTTACTTACAGCTAATTTTGCAGAGAGAAGACAGGGCTTAATTTAAAAGTAAATTTTACTGTTGAGATTTTTAGAGAGATAACATAGAATTAAATAGCATAACTATATTTTAGACACCTGTCTTCCCCTCTCCTACATAAGCCACTATTAAGTATACGTGGGAATTATGTGCCTCAAAGAATGCCAAAACCCTGCAAACAGCAGCTACCTGCAAGAAATGTTGTGATAGATGCAGCCTCTCTGTGGCCTCTGACATTTCAGCTCTCAACACCTACAGATATTTTGGGAACAGTTAAACTTCCTCAGAAGAGAACAAGATAGGTCATAAGAGACATAAAACACTTCTACCCAGAATCTGAAGGCATCCAAAGGGACCTTAACAGACTTGAGAGATGGACATGTGAGAGTTCAACAAGGCCAAGTGCAAGGTCCTACACCTGGGTCAGGGCAATCCCAAGCACAAGTACAGGCTGGGCAGAGAATGGATTGAGAACCACCCTGAGGAGAAAGTTTTGTGCATGTTTGTGGATAAAAAAGCTTGATATGTCTTGGCAATGTGTTTTCAGAGCCCAGAAAACCAAACATAACCTGAGCTACATTCAAAGACATGTGCCCACCAGGTCAAGGGAGATGATTCTTCCCCTCTACTCCGCTCTTCTGAGACCCCACCTGGAGTACTGTGTTCAGCTCTGGGGCCCCCAACACAAGAAAGACATGGACCTGTTGGAACGAGTCCTGAAGAGGGTCGTGAAGATGATCACAGGGCTGTAGCACCTGTCGTATGAAGACAAGATGAAAGAGTTGGGGCTGTTCAGCTTGGAGAAGAGAAGGCTCCAGGGGGAAATTATAGCAGCTTTCCAATACATAAAGAGGCCCTACAGGAAGGCTGGAGAGGGCCTTTTTGCAAGGTCAAGCAGTCATAGGACAAGGGGGAATGACTATAACTTGAAAGAAGGTAGACTTAGATTAGATATTAGGAAGAAATATTTTACCAAGAGGGTGGTGAAGCACTGAAATAGGTTGGGCAGAGAAGCTGTGGATGCCCCATCCCTGGAAGTGCTCAAGGTCAGGCTGGATGGGGCTTTAAGTAATATGGTCTTGTGCAAGGTTCCCTGCCCATGGCAAGGGGGTTGGAATTATATAAGCTTTATGGTCTCTTCCAACCTGAACCATTCTATGATTCTCATACATTAATTTCTAATCTTAGAGATCTTTTTGCATTTGGCCCTTTTTCCTCATGGAAAAACATTGTTGCAGCATTGAAGGCATCATTCAGTGGCCACCATGATGAAACAAACTGGGAATTCAGAAATATGCATCATCATACAGTTCACAGTTTGCTGCATTAGTTAGGTGTTTTAAAGCCACTTTTCATCGAGAGCTCTGTATCTGTGCCTGTGTCCCAGGGAAACATTGAATTTATGTGGTTCTTGGAGACTACCTTATTGTCCTAATGCAAATATTACATGTAAAATTATTTTCAACTATTTTGCACTTACTGCTCAGAATGCAAATGTTTGTGGAAACTGGATTTCCATAAAGTCCCTGATAACTGCATTTGACTGTGTCACTTTTTGTAAGGGTATAAAATGCTATCCTAACAAGATTTTATGGCTAATCTTGCATGGAAATTACAAAATTTATTTACCTCATAACAGTACATTTGAAATTGTATTTAAAGATTCACGTGGTGTTTATTTGGTTCCAATAGCAATTTAGTTCTTCACAGAGCAGCAAGTCATACTCATAAAAATAAGACTCATTTTAAACTATTGCCAGTGGACCAAATAAAATTTATGAACTTGGAACTGTGTTTATAGTCCAAATGTTTCTTATTTCTCTTACCCAAATGAAATGAAATTGCTTTCACTAATATATATATCTAGTGCTCTGTTTAAAAAAATATCTTCAAGAAGATAAAGACCTTTCTTAAGCCTCATCTACTTTGATAGGAACCAAAAGAAATAATAATTTATCACTGAATACTGATTTGATTGTCTTTGTAAGAAAGAAACAAATGTTTGAAATGGGAAAGTGAAAGTTTTAGTGCTCTTCTTTGCCTATTAGCCTGGTGCTGGTCTTGACCTAGAGTTTGTGTCCTCATTAGCAACCTGTGTATTTTTCTGCCAGAAGCAGAGTCATATGTTAAGACAGTATCATTACTGAAGCAAGTAGCCCATTAGTCCATGCTAAAATTGAAGATCATTGCTATCAGACTTTGAGATTCATCTGAAATCAGTTGTAGTTCAAACATCTATCTGAAACACAATAGTAAAAGCAAACTGTTGCAGTGGTCTACAAAGTCCCATGACTCAGAACTTGATCTCTTCTGCTACAGTGTTTTGGGTGCTGAAATCAGAAACCCAAGAGTGTAATTTATACAAGATATTTGCTTTCTGACCAAAGGAATGAAGTGAAGAAGAAATAACTGTCTATACATAAAATGCATAATTTTTCTTGATTATAAAGATCTAAATTAGCAAATGGGAAAGAAAAAGGAAAGAAGCATAACATTATATTTAGCTATGCTGTTAGTTGACTTAAAAAAATCTCAGTTCCCAGTTTCCTTGGCATAAAGCACTTTATGAAACCTGTGGGTCTGACATCTTAGAGTATATTCAGCTCTTTTCTGCACTATACCATGTGTATTTGGTACTTACTTGTATTGACTGTTAACCAGTCAGAAAAAGGTTTTTTTTCCGTTTCCTTTGATAAGCCTTACTATTTTTGCACAATGAGAATATTTGATTTAAATATCTTTTTTAAAGCTACATGCAGCATCTGTTTCTCCTGTTCTGTTTCAAAATTCCCTTGTAATCTGCTGTAATTGTTCATCAGACCTCCCAAAACTACATTTAATGTAAAACAGCTCCATTAGATTAGCACTCATCTATTAGAAATGCATCTATTATCCAATCCATGTGCAATGTGTGGCTGATTCTAAAGTAATAAACTTTACTGTAATTAGTTTCTTTATACAGTACACAGAATTTACCATTGTATCACGCTCCTGTAACTGTTTGGGTTAGTGATTAAAAAAACCCCAACCCAAACCTGAATTCATGTAGATAATTTCTCACGGCATAGGGCAGCTGCCTGGAAATGAGGAGAGTCAGACTTTATTTCAAGTCACTCTCTGAATTTTTTATAGTCCTAGACAAGTCATGAATATCTATACCATAACTTTACAATATGTAAAAGAGGAATAATGATGTCTGATGACTCTGTGAAAGTGGTTTGTGTTTTTATTTTACTGGAATTTTTATTGGTGCAGTTCTCTAAGGAATATACCTATCTTGTGGAACTGTGGAGGAGCTTCAAAGAACATGGAACATGAAAAGTTTTTAAGAGTCCCAGACAGAAGGTAAGATAAACCTTCTAGTTTTCAATCCTGTCTGGGACATATCAGGCATGGGAACTGAACACACAAAGTGCCTTCCCTATGCCCACCAAAGGCACAGGTAAATGGGATACAGATGTCTCCTCACAAAGACCTGTGAGGGAAGAGGATGTTACACCATTCAGAATGCATGATCGATGTTATTTTTTGGTTGCTTTGGCTCCTGAGTTTCATTGATCACAAGTGAGCTACAACCTACAGTAATTTACAGGTACCATCCCCTGAGTAACTGGATCTTATACAGAAAAAAATACAAACATCCAGATCACTCCTCCCACCTCTCTAAAACAGAAAAGGAAATCCAAACTAAAATGACATGAAAAATAGAATCATAACATTTCAAATATCATTATATGAAACTTAAATGAAGTTGGAAGCAACTTAGCAGCATAGATCTGTACTGAACCTGAAGTAGCATATCTTGGACATGAAAAATCTGTGCAAGATTAGTTACTACTAACCCAGGTGTTTTTTTAACTTCTTTTCATTCACCTTGCTACTTATCTCTACAAAGGATGAAAGGAAATGAAGAATTATGCCTGAAAATTATATT
The DNA here is from genome assembly GCF_000695815.1 of Acanthisitta chloris. Lineage (NCBI taxonomy): Eukaryota > Metazoa > Chordata > Aves > Passeriformes > Acanthisittidae > Acanthisitta > Acanthisitta chloris. The sequence continues at coordinate 14,202 of NW_008693342.1, read as the reverse complement.
TCTTCTTACTCATCACTAGGCTTCTATACCTAGTGCATGTCTACACAGTCATAGAGAAAACAAAGGAGTGGAGTGACACAAGAAGTGCCAGAGGGTCTTTATGGCACATGAATAATCAAACTATGAACAGACTATAAAGAGAACCCTAAAGTCTTTATTTACCTAAAAAATATTTTTTCAAGTATGTATCTGATACTGGATGTGCCAAGGGAATGCTGGTTACTCTAAAGAGTTTCATTTTGTTCTCTCACTTGTAATTTTTAAGCAGATGCCTAAACAGTGTGTTTATCCAGAGGAGAAAACATTTGATGATGACATCTAGTAAAGAGAATGGGCAGTAAATCTTGTGGAAAGTGTAGAGATATTTCAGGTAAGCAAAAGCATAAACTTTCCAAGAAGCATATAGGACAGTTAACGACAAAAAAGGAACAAATTATCAGTTCTGTAGGTATGGGTATGCTTGATTTTTATTTTCTGTACAGAAATTATGCAACTACATAATCTGCCAGACAGACACTGTGGGCCAATTAATTCCAAATATCAGCATACAAATAAAACAGGGTTTTTAAACTTTTTTTAAAAAAATTTCTAACTTTCCTGAGAAAATTGCAGAGTTTCACATCCTACCTGCTAAGTATAACAATAATGTATGGGAAATCATGAAGTCATTTAGCCTTTCTATTCTATGTGTAGTTTTTCTTACCATTTTAAGAAACATCTGCATTAATGGTATTAAAAACATACTCTCATAAAATTGTTTATTCTGTTGTCACATTCTTAATATTATCGAAAGCTAGGTAACCCTAGAAAATATATTTAGCCTTAAGGTTAGTGCACTGATAAAACCAGTGTGAATCAAAGCCTTTGAGACTCTTCTCATTTATCTCAGCAGACTTTGTTTGAAGCACTGTATCCAGAAAGATCTGTGTATCTCTGAGTGACAATCCTTGTCACAACTGCAGATAACTGACTGCAATTCTCATTCGCAATGAGTAAGAGAGGGAAGATTAGTCATTCTGACTTTTGCCATCCATCTTTACAGAAGATACTAACAGAAGGAAAGGTTGTCATGAATGTACAAAACCCACATACATTATTGCAGCTGCACAAATGAATACCCCTTGTATTTCCACAAGATAATCAGTCTCAATTGAATTATCTTTATGTGGATACATTGTAGGAAAGGACATATTTTCAATAGCCAATTGAAATCTAATTCTTAATTGTAATGAGCATATTTTGTAAGTCATTTCATGGAAAACAAGCCATTTTGTGAGTGGGGGAACTAATGGAGCTTTATTTCCAGTGCTGATTTGTCACTTTCCTCCCATTAAAAATAAATAAATATCCCAGGTCACCTTCTGATGCCTGTTGTCACCTTTTCTAAACTTCATCCCAGGATCCTCTGCTTCGTCTCTGGTTCCTTATTTATCTTTCCCTGGGCTGTGCTGAGACTGGGTTAGAATTATGCACAGTGGGTAGGCATGAGGCTGTTAATCAGCTGGCTGATGTCTGAATTAATAAGACTTTTTTTTTGTTCCTGTTTCTCAGTAGATCAGGAAAAGAACCCTGCTGAGAGCTCACCCCCTTTGTCAGATTTGACTGAAATTGGCTAATCTATTAAAGGAGGATGATCATAAAAGGTCAAACAGAAGTCTCAGTATTCCCTTTTCTACCCCAAACCCAGAGAATGAATGTCAACCACAAAATGCATCTCTGTGTTGGTTGACAGTAACTTGGACCAGTGAAACAAACACTGTGCAAACCAAACAGGCTGCAAAGCTGTTGCAAGGCTAATGCCCTTCAGCACAGCAATATTTTAGCTGACATGTATGACAGCTGCATACACACTGCTGTATCTCCAAAGACAACCTTGATAAATCTGATCTGTACTAGAAGGCAGGGAGTATTTTTTCTTTAAAACTGGACTGTATAAAGAACAGTGTAAAGGTATTACAGTGTGTAGGCACCACTAGCATTACCATCAAATAAAAGACTCCACCTGCCATCCAAGCAACGAAGTGAGGGCTGATCCCCCTTGAGCAACGTCTTCCTCACAGTTTGCTGTATGGGTGTGTATTAACTTGTGTCTGTTACCAAGAATTTGGTAGTACAAAGTGCTAGAAATCTTCAGTTTCCTCTTATTTGCCTTAGTAAAGGAAATACCAAAAATGTCAATCTCTTTCTTTTCTGTTCACTGTGCCTTGGTGATTGTGGGAAAAATATAGACTCTACAGGCAAGTTGGATTTTTCTTGCAGTGCAGCTAAGAAAAAATCCAGGGGTTGAAGTTTTAACCATCTTCTCAAAAATGGTGAGAAAGGGATAATTTTGTTTTCTCGCGGTATGCTCTCATATGTTTTGGCAATCCTCCTTCCTTAAAAGGGTAACCTTAGAATTTAGGGCAGTAAACAAGATGACCTTTTAGTAAATGGCATGGAAAGTATTTGCATCTAAACTTCAGCCACATAAATTCATTGCTGTACATTTTTGAAGCTCACCTATGAATCTCCCAAGCCAGACATTTAAAACAAACATCATAAGTATCCCAGTTAATTTTCAGCCAAACCTAAAATGCTGTAGCTTCAATCAAACAGCAAGTGAAGCATAATGACTCAGATTTAGACCGGTTTTATCTCACAGCAATGAATAATTAAAAATATCCCAATATAATAGTGAGATGTCTTATTTCTGAGTATCTTGTTCTACTGCTTGGGAAGCGACATGGTCATGTCCCTTCCCTACCACAGACATTCTGTAGGACCTTATGTGGATAATAAACTAGCCTGAATTTTTTTCAGGTATCAGTAGCATTTCTTTGTTTTAAATTAGTGTTACAAGCAAAACTTGAATAGTTTAAGACTATTAAAAGTGGCTGATGTGCCTGTAGACCAGGAGTGAGAATCAGGCGCAGCCACGTGCAGAGATGGAATAATCAAATTGATCTGAAGCTTTTTACCTCCCTTGGGTCTTACCTGTCAACAGTGATTGTCATTTGGATATCATCAGTTGTAGTGGAAGGTGACTGACAGCTGAACAAGGTAACATATTCACATAGGCAACTAGAAAAAGTAATCTATCTGTGAAGTACAAGTTTCTGGCTTAATGCTCTGTACAGCAGATTCCAAAAAATAATTTTGGGAATTATGAGACCATCCCCTAACTGTGCTTGAGATTGTCACTGGACCTGTCTTTTGGTACCCAACTTGGATGCTGCATGCTCTGGTGAGTGAAAGCCCAGCTTATGCCAAGGTTGCCCTCAGACTCCAGCTCTTCTGCCAACAACTGCATGGAGCAGCCCTGGTCC
>NW_008693342.1:3257-10870 GCF_000695815.1 Acanthisitta chloris | reverse complement strand
TTTACAGGAGGTAGAGGGTGTGAACTCTTTATGGAGGATTTTATCCTCACTAGTAATCCTAGAACAAAGTCTCCTCATTTTTACTTTTTCTGCATTTTTCCTGATTTAAAAAAAAAGTAATAAAAATCCTCACATTCTTTAATTTCAAGGCACCAATTTCCAAGTAGGTTATTTTGGGGTTTTTTTTGTGGGAAGCTTAAATGGTGACTGTGTACAATGCTAAAGTAGCAACTATAAAAATATGTGTGGAATTTTTCACTTTCAAAGATGATAAAGAACTTCACAAGTTCTGATAGTCTTAGGCAAATGAGTCTCCTACCACTTTCAAACTGCCAGGGCAGTTCAACAACATAACTGCTTTAAATAAGTGTAATGAAAACTTTACCAATTGCACCTAGTCTTTCTCACCACTTATTTTGCAGCTGTTTCTAACTTGTATCACTATATTTTTCAACAGTAGTGTTTCAAAGCAAACTTTTCAGGCTTGTGCAGTAAACTACATAACACTTCTACATATCTATCAGACATTAAGAAACTTTCTCATTATCCTAGAAAGAGTAATACAGTCTTGTATGCATCTTTATGTTGAACAACTGCATTGTATTGTCCTTCAGCAATCAAGTCTTTTGCAGAACTAATTTATTGAACTGTCCACAAATGACAAGTTTTTCTGTCTCATGGCCTGTAAAAGCATTAAAGGGTCTAAGTTCAGAGCAGTCAGCAGCTACACTGATCTTAGTTTAAGCTGACTCAGTCAACCAGATGGTATTCCCCAGGGCTCAATATTGTGGCCAGCCCTGTTTAAAACCTTTATCAGTGACCTGGATGAGGGAAGTAAGTGCCTCCTCAGTCTGTTCACAGACAACACCAAGTTGGGTTGGAGTGTTGATCTGCTGAAGGGTAAGAAGGCACTACAGAGGGATTTGGACAGGCTGGATTGATGGGCTGAGGCCATCTGAATGAGGTTCAACAAGGCCAAGTGTTGGGTCCTGCACCTGAGTCATAACAACCCTATGCAATGACACAGGCTTGGTGTAGAGTGTCTTGAAAACTGCCTGGCAGAAAGGGACCTGGGGGTGCTGGTTGATAGCTGGTTGAACCTGAGTCAGCAGTGTGCCCAGGTGGCCAAGAAGGCCAATAGCATTCTGGCTTGTATCAACAACAGTGTGGCCAGCAGGACCAGGGCAGTGATCTTCGCTCTGTGCTCTGCACTGGTGAGGCTGCACCTTGAATTCTGTGTTCAGTTTTGGGCCCCTCACTACAGGAAAGACACTGAGGTGTGGGAGCATGTCCAGCGAAGGGCAACAAGGCTGGTGGAGGGTGTCTGGAGTGCAAGTCTTATGAGGTCTAGAGGTTGTTCAGCCTGAAGTAAAGGCGGCTCAAGGGGAACCTTATTGCTCTTTACTCATTCTGTGATTCTGTAGTTGTAAGGTTGGAAGGGACCACAGTGTGTCATCAGATCCAGCCTTCCTGCAGGGTCATCCTAGAGCACATGGCACAGGATTGCCTCCAGATGGTTCTTGAATATCTCCAGTTAGGGAGACCCACAGCCCCTCAGGGCAATCTGCTCCAGTGCATGGTCACCCACATAGTAACGATCACCTTCTTCATATTCAGGTGGAACTTCCTGTGCATCAGTTTCTTCCTGTTGCCTCTTGTCTTATTGCTTGACACCACTTAAAAGAGCCTGGATCTATCCTCTTGTCACCCTCCCATCAGATACTTACAGACATTGATGAGGTCCCCTCTCAGTCATCTCTTCTTGAGGCTTAACAGGCCCTACTTCTTCAGCCTTTCCTTGTAAAAGCGATGCTCCAGTTCCTTAATCATCACTGTTGCCCTCTGCTGAACTCAGTCCAGGAGTTCCATGTCTCTCTTGTACTGAGGTGCCCAGAACTGGACACAGTACCCCAAGTGAGGCTGCACCAGGGCTGAATGGAGAGCCAAGTTCACCTCCATCAGCCTAATGGCAACACACTTCCTTATGCATCCCAGGATACCATTTGCCCTCTTGGCCCTAAGGGCACACTGCTGGCTCATGGAAACCTTGTTGTTCACCAGGACCCCAGGTCCTTCTCCACAGAGCTACTTTTCAGAAGGTCAGCCCCCAGCCTGTACTGTTGCACGGGGCTGTTCTTCCCCATGTGCAGGATACTGCATTTGCTTTGCTGAATTTCAGACAGTTCTCTGCCCATCTCTGCAGCCTGTCAAGGTCCTTCTGAAGGGCTGCACAGCACTCTGGGGTATTGGCTACCACTCCCATTTTTGTGTCACAGTGAACTTGCTAAAAGGAGGTTATAGCAAGGTGAGGGCTTGTCTCTTCTCCCAAGTAACAAGCAATAGGACAAGAGGAAATGGCCCCATGTTGTGCTAAGGAAGGTTTGGATTGGATATTAGGAAAATATTTTTCACTGAAAGACTTGTCAAGCACTGTAACAGGCTGCCCAGGGAAATGGTGGAAGTACTTAAAAGATGAGTTGATGTGGTACTTAGGGACATGGCAGAGCTGGGTTTGTGTTTGGATTCAATGATCTTAAAAATGTTTTCCAATCTAAAGGATTCTGTGATTCTAAACTTGCAACCTGGGTCAGAATGTGTGTGTTACTCTTCCAAAGGCCAAAAAGGACTCTATCACATATAATTGATATAATAAATTACCAAACTGATAAACTAAGCCCTGTTGCAGGTATCTATATCATTACTGATATTCTAAACATCTTGTAAGTTATGTCAGGAGAGAGTCTAGTTTTCCAAGATGATGCAAAGATTTCCCCACATACTCACAGATCAGTCCATGAAACTGTTCTCCAGAACTGACTTGATTTGTTTTTCCCTTCTGAAGCTTCAAATGACAAAATCTTGAAATTTAAACCTTTTGAAAGATTAATTTGAACAAAACCATAAAACTTTATATAGGGTTGGATAGATTTTTCTCCCCCTGTGATTACAGTGCAAACAAGATGCAGAACTTGCTTCCAAGATATCTGTGAGAATGTCACCTTTGGGCAGAGGTCAAGCAGAGAATAACTTCAGAGACAGCAAAGAACAAACTGAAACCACAGGTTATACTGGGAAATGGTTTTAGTTAGTGTGTTTTGTTGCATAGAGTGCTGTTGGAGACACTGATGTAGAAAGTGTCAGTTTTGAGACATTCAGGAGGTGTAGATGGAGAGGAACACTTCACAGAGGCCATAAATAATATTTTTATCATATTTTGGTTATGTGTTATATTCTCTAGGTCTACCCACTCATGTCAGTGCAAGGCAAAGTTATAAAATTTCAATTTTATGCCAAAGTAGTCATTTGTAGCCATCCACTGGTGCATCCATATTAGTAATTGTAATAGGATTGAGAAAGTAATTGTGTGCAGGATTTTTGATATTTAAAATTATGTATATGCACAGTTTAGCTACCTACACTGCACAAGAGATATTCTGCTTCAAATGAGTCATGATAACAATAAGATGTGTATGTTGTGCTCTGCTTTGTACTGAAGAATATCAAAGCATATTTTCTAAAGAAATGTTGGATATTGTCTTCTGCATGTGCCCAAGGGACAGTGTGTTACAAATTAATTCATCAGACTTCTGTGCAGAAGAGTATTCTTTGAAAATGTTAAGAAAGTTACATAGATCATGATGTCTAAGTAGTCTGAACTTCAAGAAAGAGTACTGCTTCTTTAGGGAGTAACAAACAAGGTCTTAACCAAACCCAGACAAATTCTCCAGTGCTTCTAAGCTACTGTAGGTGTAGCAGAAAATGCTGGAAATAATGTGAAACCTGTTAGAGAACTGGTTAAATGTCCTCAGCTCAACAACTCAACCAGGCAGCAATTAGGATGTGTAGCAAAGAGGATCTGTAAATTGTGCACTCTCCTCTGCTGAAGTGGTAATCACATTCCAGCTGCATATAGATAAAGTAGAGAGACATGTTTCAAGTTCCAAGGGGAAAAAAAGGTAGTTTAAATCACCTCCTTAATTTCCTTTTAACATTTGCTTTTGGCATAGCTTTCTGCTGGTCTTGTATATCTCATTCTTAGTTGGCCCATGTGTTATATATGAAGCTTGGGTGTTTAGCAGGAGACTTTGAATTCCAGAAAGCAATAGGTGCTTAAGTGTATAGTGAGTGCTTCAGAAAGCACCTACAATTTCAATGGTGCACTCCCATGAGGATGAGGATTCTGCCAAGCTAGAGATCTGTCAAGATACAACTTGAGTGTAGTTCTCACCTCTTCAATGCCATATGAAAGTTACTCCAAAGACATGCTCTAAAGAATTCATCCCAAAACCACCACAAGAATTCTTCTAATTTCAGCAGCAGCTGCTTAGAAACAACTCACTGGAGTATCTGTAAAAAATTCTCATAGATATGGGCTTAGGATGAAGTTTGATTTTTAGAATAGGTTAGTGTATTTTTTCCCTATAGTGTTCAACCCTGATATATGCTGTGTTTTTCATTAACTTGGATCTATGAAATGTATGTTTTGGGCACCAGCATACTAGAGGAGGAGTTGTTTGCTTGGAGGGTGGACAATCTCAACAAAATAAAAGCCTTATCTTTCTACATTTTAACTGATGGATGATGATGCAGCATTTTTACTGTGTGAACAGCTTACCTATTATTTTATCCCTTGGTTCTGGGAAGTGCCTAGTAATGAAGCCTACATGCACTCAGTGTCATATAGTTGTCCCCATAGTCTTCCCTATTCCCTGGATATTTTAGATTACAATCTGCAAAGCTAAAAGCAGCTCAAAGGCTAAAAGCTGCTGAATGACTAAGCAAAAGCACTTAGCACCTAACTAAATATCAAGGTTTTTGAAGTAAAAGAGTTTAGTTCTGCCTAAGGGAACAAAATAACTGAATACTAGAAGGACACAACATCAGAAGAATTCCTTGGAAGATGGATAGGCTGGCTGACTAGATTTTTGTGGTTGAGCACTAATAGAAGTGTAACAAAGAGCTGACACCTCTAGTTAGGAAAAAATAAATCATATCTCTTAGCATATGAAACCTTTCTATATAGAAAAATTCCTAGAAATTTTTGACTGAGATTTTTGACTCAGAAACACTATAAATTCTTAATCTAAATAGAGATAGGTTTCAGATTAAAATAGCTTGTCAATCATTGCTACTTTTAGCCATCTTATGCTAGTACTGAGACAAATATATAGCAAAAAAAAAATTTACAAACTTCTGCCCCAGAGGTTAGTCCTGACTGACAACAGAACTATGGTTAGACACAGGTGATCAGGAGGAGTTTTCTACAATGCAATCTGGGGGTCTCTTGGTGGGCATGATATTCTTGCTTATTAGATATTTATACCAAAATATAAATTAATTATCCAGTATCTAGGAAAAGGGTGAGTATCACAGAATTAAAGGGGGAAGGGAAGGCAAGGTTGGAAATACAATACAATAACATTTAGCAGTCTAACCTTGTATTCTCTGAAGCTAATGACAAAGCTTCTAGTTGGTATGCAAAGTTAGTTTTTTTTAAAGTGTAAAAAGCAACATAAATGTTCTTCAGATATTTAAATGTCAGCTTTCTTGTAAAGTAAATGTGTAGCAGTCAACAGACATAATTCTGCCATTTTAAAGGGATTCCTTTAACGATTATCATTGATTATGTAAGATGATGCCTTGCTGTTTTTAAACATTGCAGATTTGAAAAGTCTTTTAAAGTAGAAATCATAACTATTTCAGGCCAACCACATCATTTAATATAGTGGTGCTTTATCATTTGACTTATCACTTTGGCATTTTTTCTAAGGAAGCATATTGTGATTTGAATCTATAAATCCTTTAATATATGTCAAAATTATAGGCAGGGAAGACTTTGTAACTCTATGCAGTTTTAGCAGTGTCCATTTGAAAACTGGACTGTGGGGATCACCAGGAAGCTTCAAACACTTTAACACATTGATTAATTTGATTAGCATTTCCTTGGTGCATGTATATTGATATGAGAAATATTAACACCATAAGAGAGATCAATTTATGTGTACACATTTTATTACTAACAGGAAAATATTGATGCAGTTGTTTATACTTAGGATCATAAAATAGGTTTAATGGAGAATCCAAAGTTGTGACTTGGGATTTGTGTTAATGCTAAATTTTGGGACTGAATTGCATAAATATTCTTATGTACAAAAATTACAAAAGGAGGGAAATGCAACCTGAATAAACATACTTAAGATGACTCTGGAGCTAGGACACCTGAATAAACATACTTAAGATGACTGTGGAGCTAGGACTTACCTCAGTTGCTGCTGTTGTCGCTACTGTCACTGCAGCTAAAACAAACATGTTTTAAATAATGAAAACTATAAACATAATTCCTGGTTTACCTGAAAAAAAACCAAATAAACTGTTGCTTCTAATGTAGGAAAAACTCTAATGAGAAGTATGGCTAATCATTCTTCAATACTATGCCTTCATATCTGCACTACAAACTTTGTAAAAATGCTTTCAGATATAATATGCTCACCAATGCCTGAACTGGCTTTTTACTGCACTTTCCTTGGCTAATATTACTAGATGAAGCATTTCATATTCTGTTTCACTTCATTGCTATGTAAAAAGACTTAGGAAAAGAAGACTTCCTGAAGCATAGCACTTAAGAAGCACATTTAGAGAACCCTGCCTGGTCTTGTGAAAGATCTAAATAACCCAATCAATTTCTCATTCCTTTGAAGACAAAGCCCTATTCCTCACCAGCAAATAAATAAACTAATTTGTTTCTCTAAAATGCTTCACTATATTAATTATTGCTTTGCTATTAACCTGAGGAAGCATATGGCAGAGCATCCCAGGAACAGGAGTCCATGTTGCAGAGTACTTCAGCTGCATTGGTTTAGTTTTTTTGGTTTTAAGTCAACAATTTTTGAAAATTGTTCTTTCAGTTTCTTGGGAAAAACCAGCACAGACACATTGATCCCTAATGTACAGTGTATACAAAAAATATACAAATTTCAAGGACAATGAGGGCATTGACAATGTTAAAACTTTATCTTATAGATCATAGGCATGATTTTGTTAGAAAATCAGTTGAATAAACAAAAGTCAGTTGTGTCCTCAGTGACTTGCAATGTGCTGTGCTTTCTCTGTTTCTAGAGAACAGATGTGCATAGCATTAAGCATTCACATTTGACAAGATTTAAAGCTAAGGGAGTAAATGTGCATGAAAAAGGAACCACCTTTCTCCATCTCCTCCCACTTAGACACAGTTTGGAAGATCAGATCCACAGTAGGAGATGAGAAAGGTAACATCTGCAATGTGTCTACTTGTGCAACTGGATTCTGTGGAGGGTTTTGAAGCTTCACAGCTGCCAATCCTCTCTCTTTCTTCACAAATACTTTTCTCTGAAAATGAATCTTTTTAAAGGGAAGCAAGTGGAGCCTTAAGGAAAGCAAGGGGTAAGGAGGCAACAAAAGGCTAAGGATCTACTCTGTAAACATTGTCCAGTTTAGTTCAGTCCTTTAATAGAAGGGCTCTCAAGAACCATGGCTAATTTGCAGCTCAGGTATGCTGAAGTATCTGCGTTTTGACAAGAGTTTGCATCTGAGACAAGTTAGCAGAAGGAAGGAATCAGAAGCTTAAAGCTGAGGTA
>NW_008693342.1:0-3239 GCF_000695815.1 Acanthisitta chloris | reverse complement strand
AGGGGCATGAATAAAAGCAGGAAATCACAGTGCTGATGGCAGCTTGGTATTGCAGTGAATCATTTCAACCCATTAATGCCTGGTACTTTTAGCAAAACACAGTTGTTTAACCTTGTAAGCAAACGTGTAAATACACATGTAAGAAGAAGCAGCATGGAGCTTATGGTGCATGGCTCAGGAAATGGTGGGAAGGAACACTGCTCTTAGCAGTCACAAGACTGCACTTAATGTTTAATCTGTCTGAGCCACAGTGAAAAGACCACACTTGGCAAAGGTGATGTGTGATAAAGGGGTTTTGTCTTAAATTGGACAGTTCAGCACTGTGGTGAGAGATCAAAGGGCTTTTCTCTCATGTTGCTTTCATATGGGAAAAATCCATACAAAATACATCCAAAAAACAATTAAAAAGGTGTGGCTGGTAGCATATTAAAACAAACTCAGTGAACTGCTCAAGGGGCAACGTTGTCAACATCCTGAGAGGTTTCGGTATCGCCACTCACAGAAAGATGTGTCTGTTTTCCTGGATTAGAGATTTCTTTTTTTTTACAAAAAATAAAAAATAGGTGAACCAGGAATGGCCATTTTAAGTAGCCAGTTTAGTGTGGTTAAGTGTGTTCAGCTGTTGTGAACCCTGCAGAATAGAGAATAATATTATGAAATAATACACGTTTTTAGGTTTTTGAAGTGCCAGTCAAATGTAAGTCAAGGTATGCCCCTCTATCTAGTAAAGGAATACTGTTTTTATATATTAGCTTATTTTGTATACCTTTTTGTATACAAAATAAGTTAATATAAGATTTGTATAATCTCTCTCTAGATTGCAAAATACATGCTAAGAATTTAATTAGTGAAGGGAAGAAAAAACACCCAGAAAACAAGCAAATCAGAATTCCAGTCTTTCACTTCCTTAATATTAAGATATTAAGGCATAACTATTACACACTAAATCAGTGTTGAGGGAAGCACAAACATTACAGTTCTGAATTGGGTATGGCACATTGTCATACAAAAAAGGTAGTAAAAGTACTGTTGCAAAAATAACAAGTTAGATATAGGTCTTAAAGTTCAGTGATTGATTGTAAATTTTCCTCAAACTTAGATTACAATCTCATAAAAAAAAAAAATCTCATAAAAGTTTCGCAAAATTTCTTCTGAACCATATAATATCTGATGAAATACAAGGGCTTATTGCTTTATTCAAGATAACTAGTCAGCTTAACTTTAAAACAGTATATCTCAAGATACATGTGCTAAATTAAATCCTTTTCCAAGTGGAAATGCAGTGTAACATCTCTTGATTACAACTGAACACGTTCCAGAACTGTAGAGAAAGTCAGATTTGAGCAGACAGATTTACTTGCTTCCTTTAGGAAGAAGATTGTCTTAATATTAGGTTTGACTAGCAATCACTATTCCTAGTCAAGAAAAATCTTCAAGGGAATAGTTAGCATTTTTGTATAGCTGCAGGCCTAACCTTTGTGTTCTTTACAGCCTCAGGTCTACAGTATTCTTAAAAACTTCAGTAGAATTACTGCACATTAATATCTGCTTCAGCTGGTCTGTGGCTGATTTTCCACACATAAGGAATATAGCACATGACCTTAATGCATTTGAAGCAAACAAGAATACCTACACTGAATTGGTACCATAGCAAATGTAAAGAGTGGACACTCATTCAGGTGCACTGGATGTGTCTCTGAGACTAACAAAAAACCCTCAGTTGCAGCTATTGGTTACATAACACAGGAAACTCTCCTTGTATTCACTGATGCATTTAAACAAGACTTTTGCTAGGCATATCAAAGGAATTTTTCCTGGTTAAATTATTTCTGTTAAATATTTTTACTGACATATTAAGTCTGTTTTTTTATTCACAGGTTAGTTTGAAATAATGTGTCTTTGGCTTCTGTAAATTATTTTAAAGAATTCAAACAATGGTTTATGTAAGTACATGTTGCTCTCTGCCATCCCACTTAACTTCAACTGTTTTTTATTTGGCACATTGCTATACACAACTGAGGATTCAATTGGTTTTTTCATTTCCATGCCATTCTTTATTTCCAAGCCTGTAAGAGCTTTTGAGCTGAGCAGGAAGGAGTTTTGGTGCAAATTCTATTCCTCAGCTCGTGCTACAAAAACAAAAAAAGTTGCATTTAAGCAGTTGTTGGGGAAAAATATGTTTGTTTATGCTGCAGTGACACAATTGGCTCTCTTTTTGTTTCTCTTCAGGTTTTATCTTTTTCTGTACTTCTCTTATCCTTCACTCTACCTACAGCTTGTTTGCCAGAACTGCATATTTTGTGTTCAGATGATGGTTTGATGAATATCTGGACTCAGATGTTTTACATTCAATTACAAGAGCCAGCTAGTTTTAGGCTATCATCAAAAGAAAATTGAAAGGGTGAAAACCAAAATAACTTAGAGCAAGTTTGGAAGAAGAAGCATATTTGGAAGAAGAGGAATTTACTCTGGGTATGTGAGATTTGCTTAATACATAGTTTAGCAGATTTTGCTATCTTTCTTCATAGAGATTATTTTAATTTAATTTCTGCTAATAGAAAATGAATTGCAGCACTGGAAAAGATGCCATTTCTGTTGGTGAAAGTTTGGGTGTTGACCAGTTGTTTGGGGCTTTATTTTGTTGTTTAATCAGAATAACACCTTTGATGAGGCCTTACAGTATGTTAGTTTTCAGGGAGTAGGTCTGTAGATACTGATGAATTCCCATATGTGTATGTAGGCATATAATTGTGGTCCAAGTCAAAGAAGAGTACTCATTATCCAGCAGCACAGAATTCTTGTCAACAATCTGAGAGTTAAATAGCATCAGAGACTGTGACTGAGCTGGTCCTTTCTATGGAGGACACAAAGCCCACTTGATAGTGCTCATTATCTGATGCTTAGAAAACAGGGCATCATCATAATGAAGGTTCAGGTCAGCTAGGGTTGCTCACAGGCATGATCTGAAGAGGAATTTCATTGTCTGCTTTAAAATACAATTAGGAGTCACTTCGATATTACTCACACTGGACACTGGAAATCACAGGACAGAATTCTCAATAAAGGGAATAAAGCTTACTATTTTTTTTTTCAGACACCTATGAAATGTACAGGAAAAAAGTTCCAAGTGTACTAACCATTTCATCCTGTAATGGACTTGTACACAAAATGTACTCAGGATGCCTGATATAGAGCGGGAACCCAGTGCTAGGAATGTAGGCTGCCCATAGAAAAAAAAA
>NW_008693341.1:0-1101 GCF_000695815.1 Acanthisitta chloris | reverse complement strand
AAGAGCATGAGAAGAAAGGAGTGGCAGAGAATGTGTGAACTGACCACAATTCCCATTCCCCATCCCCCTCTGCTTCTGGGGGAAAGAGGTAGAGAATTTGGGAGTGAAGAAAGGAGAAAGAAAGGAGAGATAGGGTTAGGGGTTTTAAGACTTGTTTTTTCTATCTCATTATCCTCCTCTGATTTGATTGGTAATAAATTAAACTAATATCCCCAAGTCAAGTCTGTTTTGCCTGTGACAGTAATCAGTGAGTGATCTCTCCCTATCCTTATCTCTACCCATGAGCCTTTCATTATATTTTCTCTCCCCTATCCAGTTGAGAAAGGGAGTGATGAAGCAGCATTGATGGGCATCTGGCAGCCAGCCAAGGTCAACCCACCAGAAACTGACAGGAACTCACTGGTCTGAATTCAAATAGCACCAAAGTGGATAAAACCAAACAATTTTAATAGAAGCAATTATCTGACCTCTTCATTTTATCTTCAAAATTAAAAACCTGAGAGTTATCTTAGACTTCTCTACTAGGTCAAACAACTTTGTATAACTTCACACCTACTGCAGCAACAAAAACTATGCAAAGGCATGGCTAGTGGCACATTCATCACTCTACAAAAATTGCCCCATGGACAGTCTCCCAACAATGACTGGAAAGTAATCCACGGGGCTTTACTTGCTGTCTTTTGGGAAGGTGCAAGATAAAGGTCCAAAGATGAAATTATAACAAGAAACTTCTGGCCATGCACCCACAGACAGTATTCTCATCTTAAGCTGGTGTGAAGGTATTTATGCAATGCTTCTGGAGGGCTTTGGAAAGGATGGCAAATACAAGTCAGGATTCCTTAACCAGTTCTGCAAAATTCTGAACTCATGAGCAAGTCTGAATGCAAAATCTAGGCAAGGTCTCCTGGTTTTTGGTGATACTGTTTTTCACTCAAGCACAGAGTTGCAATGAGAACATCCACTGTGAGCTGTCTGTTCCACTAAGAAACATCACACCAACTGCATTTTAAGTTTGGCAGGTTGAGGAGGCTCAGTCAACTGTAGGACACAAGTGTCCCAGGCTCTTAAGTTTTCCCCTGTGCTGGTTTGAAAGCAAACCGG
>NW_008693340.1:0-1168 GCF_000695815.1 Acanthisitta chloris | reverse complement strand
CGCTTCTGGGGGTGCTGCTCGCCCCCCAGATTAAGGAGAAGAGGTGGCGAGCAGGGGCTGTCACCGCGGGTCTTCATTCTCTTCCCGGGAGGGAAGAGTCCAGTGGTGCAGAGGTCTCCTCGGCGGTGTCTCAGAGGTTTGTTTCTCCACAGGCAGCAGCTCCTCTCCTGGGAAGTGGTTTTTGGTGCCCAAATGTCCGTGGCAGGCGTGGGATGCTCCTGGAGCAGGGAAGTGCAGGTGGATGTGGCTCTGACAACAAAGCCCATCGTCTCCAGGTACATCAGCATCCTTTGATGAGGAGGAAAGTGAGGGAAAGATGAGTTGGGAAATAAAATAAAAGCAGCAGCCAAGGGTTTTGTTGCTTTCCCCAGCAGCTCCCTGGGCTCATGCTGGACCTGATAAACTCATCGATGCCCAGGGTAGGAAGTGATTGCAGTGGAGCTAGGGGTGTTGGTAGGGAACGAGTGGGAATGGGCACAGGATAACTGTGAGCTCCTGCTCCCATCCCAAAATCCACGTTCCACAGCAGAAACCTTGTGCTTAACACACCAGAGGGTTGAGGAGTCACAAGACTCTGCTGGATGCAGGTTGTTACCTGGGCACAGGTGCAAATCAGTCTCCTGTTCCATATGCCACCACTGTGGGAGTCAAACATGCCTAATGCCCATCCAAAGTAATTCCTTTTCCCCCGTGTTTTACACTGAAGCTTTGTCGCTCCAAGGGTTCCTTTTCCTCCCCATCTTCATCCTTTCCCAGGACACTCAGCGCAGAGTCACATCCTATGAACACGGGTCAGTTCTGACTCAGTTTACATAGTCATGTCTGATTAAACAATTTTGAGGACATGGATTGATTGGGGAAGTTCACACAACCACGTATGCCTGATTTAAAGATTACAGGATGCAGATTGATCGGGGAAGACCAGGACTGGGATGTTTCCAGTCCAAAGCACATCAGTGTGGGGTAAAGGCCCCTTTCATCATTAGTTTGGGGATGTATCCGAGGAGATGGTTAAACAAAGCCCCTGTGGAGGGATGCTGCCCCATGGGCCAGAGCAGGGCTCGGATAACGGGATCGCCTTGTCAGACAGAGAGCATCGCTCGGCCCGGGCGCTGTGAGGGGACGGGCCGGGCCCGCAGAGCCGCCGGGACCGGCGGGACGGCCATCA
>NW_008693339.1:87697-110442 GCF_000695815.1 Acanthisitta chloris | reverse complement strand
TATTAATATTAATATGATTAAGCAGATATATTTTCCTTTCTGTGTGAGAGTGGGTGCCCTTAGCTGTGCAATACCTTTTGAATTTTCATTAGTATTCACACAAGAGCTTCCCGAATGTTGTGGAAAGATTTCACAGTTTCATTTACTTTGGATAACATCCAAACCTTTGGGGTGGTTCATTTTTCATGTATTAAGTTTAGAGGCAAAACGTAAATAGCCTGAGCATACCTTTTTGTTTTCCAGTTGAACGTATTTATACAAAAGAACCAATGTTCTTACATTCAGTGCATCTAACATTTCATGGCCAAACATTATCAAAAGTCCCTGGTATGTTGGTCCACCACACTAAGTAAAATCTGTAGGTACTGGGTGAAGTATTTAGAGGGTTAGTGGAGGGGAAGAGTGCTATCAGGTCCCATTTATGATGATTATAATTGTACATGAAGAACTGAGAGTCAGTAATACAAAAATAACTGTTTGTTGCCTCTCAGATCTCATAGTGCTAGTGCATTTGCTCTTCTGTTAAGACATGCAGTGATAACTCCTCTGATGTGTAAAGGAAGGCATCCAGCTTCTTACAGAGAGCTGCTTTTTTGTGGATAACATCTTACTGCTGATTAAATTTATTAAACCCAGGTATTTTGGAACTTAATTAATCACTCTTGCTGTCACAGCCTCATTGAAGAAAAATCTTTGCTTTACACACGTCTTGCTTCTTGATGATTTTTTTTCTTGGTGTTTCAAAATATTGTGAAAGGACAAAACCAGATGTGTGAGGAGTTTGGTCACTACCAGCTGTTGTCCTTGATGAGAATTTGAAAAGCACGTAGGCATACTAATCAAATATCTTTGCTGGAAGTCCACAAGGAATTCTTTGTTACTAACACTGTTTTCTTCAAAATATAACAGTTCCTCATGGAATAATATTTAGGCCTTTTTTTGTTGTGTAATGTTTATAGTATTTGTTTTCATTCCCAATCTTAGAAAAACTCCAGCTTGACCTTTTATTCTAGAGTTACTTGTACAATATTCTACATCAGTTCAAAGTACAGTAGTATAAATTAGGTTCAAGGGGGCAAATAGTTCATACATGTTATTTGGATTTGTAGCATATGTTTACACCCTATTCATTATTAACAGAGGACAGTAATTATGTGCTTGACAGCCCTGGCAAAGCTTCATACAAGCATTTAAGTCATATGTGAGAGAGACCACCATGTCCTTTTCATGTTCCACATTAAACAGTAATAATGAAAACTTTCCAGAAGGTATTGCTCCATCTCCTAACAGGAGAACTCTGCGCTGGGGGCATTTGAGTAGATATATGTTCTGATTTTGCAATGCTGAAGTCAATGGCTGGTTTGATTTCAGAGGAGGCAGCAGAGGATCTCATGTTTTCCCCATATTCCTTTGGTTTTAGTAAGGACCAAGTGAGATGAAGCCCTCGGAAGAAAACCACAGATCTCTGTGCAGGATTCATCCCTGGCTCTGACTCTTTAGAGACAAGTCTGCAACAGAGCTACAGTGCAAGTCTGAAGTGGCAGGTTTTACCCTACATAGACTAATGTAGTGGCAACTTTGAACAAGGAAGCAGCCAGGCTCACTAGGCTTTTTTGCATGTGAATTCCTTACAGAAGAGAAAATATATCATGCCACTCTGTCAACTACCTACTCTGTCAAGTACCTACCATTTCTACCTACTTTGCACCACAGACTTTTTGCACCAGATGCTGTATTTCTGGTTGCATGTGTTAATGGCTACAACATTTTCATTCAAAAGGAGCTAGTAGGTAATATGAATTCTGGTGCAGCTAGTTGATAAATCTGATAAAGATAATTGGGACTGCACAGGGCAGACCTTATAGATCTGAGGATCAGGATCTGAGCTGCCTGCTAGCCATGCAGCTGTTATTACAGGGTTATTTAGAGGCAGAGAGGCTACATCCCTGAATGCTGGGATTGTGCCTCTACCAGTGCATGCACATCTCTGGTAGATAAAGCAGTTAAGATTTGTTAGATCCCAACTCTGAAAAAAAGTCCATTATGATTCTGAGCACAGTGATATGAAAAACCACTTGTAAAATATTTTTCAATAATCATTTATTATTCTCAACTTCACAATTCAGAGTTAGCACATTCATGAAATAAACGGAGTTCGGTGACATGATTCAGTATGCAGAGACCATCATGTCTTCTGTCCAAGTATTTTTTGAACCACTTCAACCTTTATCTCCATTGTTTGTGGAAAGACTGGAAAGTAGGTTAATTGCCTTGAAATGGAAATTAAAAAAAAAACCACCTGGATTTGTTTTGTATATTTGAGCTTAACCTTTTTCTGTTTTTTCCAACACTGTCAGGAAAATCTGAAATGCCAATCTTTTAAAAATGGTATCGGTGCCATAAAAATCATTCAGCCTTCAATTTATTTGGTTGGTTTTGAAATCTGAAGCGTAGAAAAAAACACCAGATAACAAACTGCAGGCCTTTAAATTGATAATTGGCTTAAAATGACAATTTTTCTATGCACTTCTCTGTATGACATACTAATTCAACCCTGCTCAGTTCTCCAAATCTAAAATCTATTCCAAACATTAATATGGAGTTGCTGGGGCTGCTACATGTTATTGGTATGTTGAAAACATTACATTTGAAGGGAGTCAGAAAGAACATGACCAAGACAGTGCTAGAAGGGATGGAAAAGGAAAGCATGTATTTCCACATTGTTCAACACTTCTAACAAAAAAACCAAACCAGACCAAAACAAAAAAAAAAAAAGACTGTAAATTCAACAGTTCAGGACTGTTTTAGCCAGAGAAAGATAAAGTTCGAGAATCAGAGGGTTCTCAAAAAAAGTCACTGGGGACTCCTTTTTTTTTTTCTCTAGCTAGTATGCGAGAGCCGGCAGTGGTAATATGGCAGATGGAAAATCGGAGAACTCTTAAAACAATACCTGATCTATGTCCCTTAGGAAGCTAGCCCCTCTCTAAATGAATGAATGCTCATATGGCAACAAATTAACTAATAAAAATACATTTTTCATTCTAGAGTTTCAAAGAAACAGGCTATATGGTGCCAGATGGATTCAGAGATGTTTAGGGCAGAAGTAGCAATTAGATCACCCTGCCTGGCTTCCATATCACACATCCTATAACTTCTCTTTCTTTACAGAGCCAGGTGTTTGCATCAGACTGCAGCACAGCTTTCAAGGGAGCATTCAGTGTTCATACAGAGACATCAGAAGACGTGGAAAGCAGCCTGTTCCTTCTTTTTGTTCTATTGTTTGATCAGCTTTGCTATTTAAAAAAAAAAGGTGTATCTGGTTTCTAATTTGAAATTACAAAAGTTTCCACCATAAGTTCTTGCTAAACCTTTCTCTATTAGGTTAACAGAACTTTTAATGCTTCCATTCCCTCTTTCTCTCTATGAGAGTATTTACATGCTGTAAACAAGCAATTTCTCAGCAATAGGCACCTTTGTGGTTGGGGTTTTTTTGCAAAAAGCATATTTCTGTGGCTCTTTTTGCCATCAAACTTGGCCCCATTGTATGTCAATGGATTTTAATATTCTTTCCACTAAAACTGCCAGTTCCTAAAATACACTCAGCTACAGGCCATCAAAGAGGTGTCTAATTAAGGAATATGAATTACATACTAGTTACTATATGATATGCTCAGAGTAAATCTGCAAGAGGATCTAAAACTTCGTCTTTGCGTTTTTGAAGGCAATTGCTCTGCCATTTGAGCTAATGGAATATTTTGCTGGGTCAGCCTAGAAGAGGGGCTTTATATCTTTACCTCCATCTCCTTAAACAGTGTTGCCTTTCACTCCTGTAAGGGGAATTCTCAGCGGGACCTTCCTCGAAACACTAACAATCTCCAAAACCTTCTCAGGAATATGATATGACCATAACTTGACACCAAGCTAGAAGCTGCCCAATAAATGCAAGCCTGCAATAAACTCTGCTTTTAATAGTGTGCTTCATGCTGTGTTAGCAAAGTGCAGAGGAAATGACAGAAGAGAAGGCCATATGCAGTCCTGAAGAACAACCACAGCAGCACTCCACATACCTGCAGCACCTTTGTGCAGAGGCATATGACCCTCACCTCATTTTGCTCTGTTTCCCAGCACTAAGGTCCTCACAGAGTGGAGGGAAATGCCAAAACACTCTTCAGGTGAAATGTGGAGGTGCTGCAATTTTTTTTCTTGTCCTTGATGAACTGTAAGCAAAAAGAATTTGTTTCAAAGGCAAGAGTAAATGTTAAGGATCCCAAGAGCTCATAGGAATCCTTCCAGGTTGCTTCCAAGGGCTCTTTTGGGTATATAGCTTGTCTGTAATGAAATCACCCTGAAGACACTACTGGGCTGTGTGGTTTCACCTTCTACTAGTATGTTGATGCTGCTCAAACTCAGCTGATGTCAACAGCTCAGTATAGGAGTCTTTCTCTGAGGAAGACCCTTTAACTCTGGTAAGGTTCTTATGGGCATTGAGGTTTAGCTACATATTTCCCTTTGTAGAATCAACCGTTCTGTGATACCTAAGGCTCTTGTAAGCACGAGTCAAGACTTACTATTTAGTTATTGGTGATATAGTGGTTCCAGAGCAAAAAGCACCTAAGCAAAAGGAAACATTTAAATATAAAAACCCACCCCAACTTACAAACCCCCACAAACCTAAAGTAGAAGCCCAGATTCCTCTCATCACCCACCCTCTTACCAAACCATTGTGACCACCACAGCTTACCTCTATTTCCACACAAGATCCCATCTTCAGCTGATTTGGCTGAACTCTGGCTTCCTCACATAGAGTGATAAATAAAGTAGCTTTATGGCACAGCTCTAAATAAAGCTGATTCATTTACAGTACTTAAAATCTTAAGCATTTCAAAGAAGCAGCCACTTAAGGGATCCTCTTTGGGTCCATTAAAGTATGGAACTATTATTACTGTTTCATAAATGGGGAACTAAGGCAGTATGAGGTTAAATGATGATACAAGATGCTCATAGAGAAGTGAATAGTTTAGTGTAGATTTTGTTAATCCTAATCTAGCACCTCAAGTAAGAGAACATGGACTTGCTGCCTGGTGCTGGGATCTGAGTTAGTCTCCTTCACAAACATGTCTACATCCTTTAAAAAAGACATAGCAAAAAAAGTAGTTACACAACATATATCCCTTATGCTGAGGCCAGCACATCTGAACTGATTTTAATTTGTTAAAAAATTAAAAATACAGTCTACCTGCTATTCAGAAAAATGAAACTTTGAAACTGAGACAGAAATTTGATCTTTTGAGCATGGCTATAATGCTTAGAAAAACATGCCATACATGACTCAGTACAATTTATCTCTGTATTCAAAGGTATGCACCAGTCAAAGTCAAATGACTTTGCTTCACGTTCAAGCATGATTAGTTTCTGCTTCAATAACTATATTAAATAAGTTAAAGAAATGAGGCTGCTGAGCCTGGTTTTCAGTTTGCAAAAATATCCAAGTCACTCAGTGTGCTTTTCAAGAAATTTTAAAAACTACTTAAAAATAGACTTCACCCAGAAATGGCACTAGCATTTGTCACCTAGATTTACTGGAAAAGAATTTTTTGTTAAGTAAATCTGATCATGATTAAAACAATTGTTGCTGTTTATCTAAGCAAAATTAGTTCTTTTCTTAACTCCAGTTTAAATGAATGAAAAACAAGGACTAATTTGCCTAGTCTTTTATAAAACATTTCCTAGGCATCTAGTGACACTTTTAGATACTTAAACCTTTCAGAAGCTGCACCTTGCTGTTTCTAAGTCAAAAGATTTCCAGAATTATGAAGCCCAAAGATCAATATGTATTCTCTTTAGAACTAGCAATATTCATGGAAACATGTTTTTCTAGCAAATGTGCTTTGTTCTGAGTCTTTGGCAAATTTCTTTTTCTAATCATTATTGTGCCTACTAACAGCCATAATCTTTTTACGTTTATTCTGAGAATTAAATTCACAAAATGGATTTAGGCACTTAAGCTTCCATTATGTCACTCAAAACATAGATCTGCCCATGTCAATGATGTGCTTTTCTCAGTAAATATCCCAAATATGCCTAATATGCTCCAGGTACCCATAGTTTCATGTAAACCATCCTAGAAGGAGAAGGTGGCAGCCACACTGGTCATCTGCCTTTTCCCAGTGGCCTGTTCAGTAAGTCCAGTCTTGCCTCTACCTTAGGCAAAGGATGAACCTGATCACCAATCCCAGACAGGAACATAGTGCACTGGGCCATTTGGGAAGCAGAAGACAATGACATGAGCCATCACCTTTCCTCCTTTCAGTAGCCATGTGTTACAGTCTGGTACACCTCGCCATCAAGCCCTAGGTTCCTTCTTTTTGAAATCCTAAGGGAAGAGAGACCACTAAATTTTATTGAAAGACAGAGCTTCATGCTATAATTTTGTGAACTTTGTGCTGGTTTGAAAGCAAACCAGTGAGAGACTCCAAGTCAGAAATACAATTTAATAGGGAAAACAAAACAACAAATGCAACAGTACAAAAAGAAACCAGTGACACATTCAGAAAGTAACCTGACACCCTGTCAGTCAGGGTGCTGTAGTAGTCCAGTAAATGGTGGCTGCAGTCCTCCTGGAGTGATGGGTCTGTTAGAGCAGTGATCATATAGATCTGGTCATCACCTGAAGGTCCAGTGGTAGCTCTTGCCAGCGAGCAAAGGGCTCCTGTGCTGGTCCAAACCCCAGCTTATATCCCTGTGGGAATGCTTGGCTCCCCATCCCATGTGGGAATGCTTGGCTCCCCACCTTGGAGTGAAGCATCTCCCAATGGGACGATGTAATTCTATGGGTCATGCCTGGGTCCCTGACAGCCCATTAAACAGAGACAGCCCCTGAGGGAGCCATCAGGGACAAGGAGATAAAGATCACTGCCCCCACCTGCTTTAACAGCCTGTGGAGGCAATAATAGAATACATACCACGGGTTACCCCCTGCATTGTAAGCTAGGACACTATTATACACTGTTAAAAAGCAAGACTGCCTGCTCCATCTGCCTTGCTGACTGCAGATGGTCCTTCCTTGCCACTTTTCAATTTCAAGCCATTGTCTTGAGAAAAATTATCTGTATAAATGTTAACCCATTAAGAAGAGGTAAATTTTATGTTGGAAAAAAGTCTTTAAAGTGGTTCAACAAAGGGCAGGTGGTGATGATGGGAAGGCAAGTGCTGCAGGAGGACTTCAGAGGTCTGACTGTGTATTTGGCAGCAAAGCTAACTTCAGGCAGTCAATGCATCCAGGGAAACATGTCCTCAGTGACACTTCACATCTGAGCATTTGCATTAGGTGTAGGTTCCTGGCTTTGTGCACAAGCTTTTGCAGAGTTTGTGCTTGGCTATCTTAAGGTATATCTGAATAAGTGAGTACAGACAACCATATGTTCACCCTGCCCAAGCTCCATACAAACTACTTTCAGCCACAGAGTCATGTATTGTGATCATAAGACTAACCCTACAACTCAAAAGACTGATTTTGCTGCGGGACAGGGCCTGTTTTCATTTGGCAGTAAGGGGTGATGTGTTCAGAGAATGCAATTATCTGGTTTAAAATATACTTACGTTACAGAAACTTACTTTCTCTTAGAGAAAATCTCCCTCTCATTTACTGTGACCACATAGCTAACACAAGGGGGGCTTTCACCCTCGTTTACCTTGTTGTAGGTTTCATGTGCATTCATATCCTGAGCCTCAGGGGTGGAAATGTACCTAGAATGTTTGTAATCCCTTTGCATCTTCCTCATGTCTTTGGTTAAAAGTCTCTTTTGTGCAGGAAGCCAGAGCAGGTCTACACACAACCTAAATCCCACTTAAATTGCTATGGCTTAAAGTCCCACTAAAACAGCTCCTGGGCCTCCCCCACTCTATACAGGGATGAATTCCATGCGTATGGAATTCCTCAGCATTTTCTTCTTTTAATACTCTTTTGCTTGCTAGCAGGGTAAATTAGCCTCCTCTGAGTACAGTAAGACAACTTCTGGCCAGCACTTGTACCCAATCTTGTTTCACATTTTAACAGTAAAAGCAGTTGTTATTAAAATTGATATGATTGAGCACAATAAAAACTGCCATGCTTTAGAGAGGATGAATCAAAATGTCATGCAATGTGTTTTCACTGTGCTGTGATTCACTTCACTTATTGTAAGACAAATCTCACATGACCATGACTATGAAGAAGAATTTAGCAGAAACTGAAGTACTGTCTGTCACATTTTGGCAATAATTATTGCTGGAGGTGATTTGAGCTTGGCTGGACTCTCTGCAGAAGCTAAAGCATACTCTTGTCAGAGTTCATAGAGTTTCATTCTTGGCCCATTGCTACCCTTACACTGCATCATATAGCATATAGGAAAAATGTATAAGAAAATCCTGAATACACATGGATATTACAGTGGAGGAGTCAACTAAATATCACTTGCCCATTATTTTTATGATACACAGATTGTAAATGGTTATCTTCTGCTGTCCTTTCTTCATAAAATAACCTTTGCATTCAATAGACCCATCAAACTAGAAGACAACAATGAACTTATTGATCTCTTTTTCCATGGGTAAATGATCCAGTGCTGCATTACTTTACTTTTAAGATTTGTGATTTCCTTAACAATGCTTCTTTTTTTTTTCCATTCACATGGTATTTCACAAAGGTGGTTTGGTTTTCTCATGCAGAGACGCTCTTTTAAGCATCTGCATGCACAGATATTGTTATATATATTAGAACATTCTCATTAGAATAATGGTATTAGTAGCACAGTCATATATTGTTGCCCTGTGACTCAGCTGACCAGTCTCAGACTACAGTTAATAGAAGAAAAATAGTTGGAAAAGGTTGCCTAAACAGTTTCAAAAGTGTCTGACAAAATCGTGGAGATGGTGCCAGTGAGCTTTACATGATATAGGAAACATGGGAAGAAAGAGAAACTTTGGCATGGAAGAGAACACATTAAAATCCCTCAGCATTGCTAGTCCTGGCTGAGCTTCAGCAGCTTGCCCCTGCACAGCACTCCAGCACTGGGGCAGCTCCAGTTCCTAAACACCAGTGAGCACTGCACAAATGTGATAAAAGAGAGGAATACCAGCTCTCACTGTGAACTGATCAGAGCACACCAGGCCTTTGATTCACTTGACCTTCCCTGGTGTTATTTTTAATGTTGTCAGGGTTTTTTTTTTTCCCTTGGCCATTGAATATGTATTAACTGTTATACAACACTTACCAAGTTTGTTATGTAAAATTCTAGAGATAAAACCTCAATCCAGGGCCCCCCTCTAAAGATTTTTAAACTTCCTGAGGGCTCTGGGAGCACATCCAAGGATTTTTATTGTTCCCAGAAGATATATAGAGATTATTTGTCATTTGGAGAATGTGTGTGTTAGAGTGTACTGGGGGGCTCTGCTGAACACACTATTGTGCTGCTTTCCTGGGGAGAAGGTGGGATTCAAGGGTGACCTAAAACAGATGTTGACAAAAGAGGGAAAGTAAAAAAAATAAAAAGAAAGAAAGAAAGGGAGAAACCCCCTGAGACCAGCTAAGGATTACCAACTGCATTATGGTTTTTATGATGGTGCCTTCGATATTACTCATCTGCAATAAGCTCCCATAGACCTTATAGGATTTCTTTTATTTCCATGTATAAACAGTACAGCAGCAAGCAGCTGACACTTGTTTTCCATACCAAGCAAAGTTTTATAAGTATTTTTTTTCTGGCTATCACCTCAGCTTACATTTTACACTGAACAGTAATTCCATTTTTATGGACACTGTCAGATACTTTATTTTTATAGAGTTCCTTCTTTTTTTTTAAAAAAAGAGGTCTGATATTTAAAGGTCTCTTAGTGACTGGTCTCATTTCGGATATTGAATCTATAGAGTCACAGGTGCAGATAACTGCTGGAGTGTTTAATGGCCCTGAAGAGTGTAAAACTGGCCACGCTGAAATCAGTGGGAGTTTTGTTAGTGTGACCAGCATTTCACCCCGTGCATTTTATATTTACCTCATCCTCAACTGGACCCACAAATGCTCAGTGTTGACCCAAAAAGGTTCACTGGCTTTCATAATCACCATTTTTTGGTATGCCCAGAAGAATTGGTAACTAAATAACATTTTCCTTTCTGGTGATTCTGCCTTTCTTTTTTACATCTGGCAAGTACTAATTTTATCTTATTGGTTGGCCTGGATTGTGAGGAACTGATCTGGATCCAAGGGGTATAATTCTGAAATATCAGTGTATTATCACAACACCCAGAGAGCTCAGGCTTGCGAATCACCTCCCAGGGTAATGGAATTACTGTTTTGGGGACAGCATGCTGAAATAATGCTGCAGTCAGTATCATAAAAGACATTCCAAGGCTTTAATAACCACATTGGTGGCACAGTAGTAATTTGTATTTGCTGTGATATATTTAAAACCTGGAAGAGTATCACAAAAATAGATTCCCATTTCAAGATTTTTGGACGGAGCACCCTGTTAACGTCCTTTTAAATCTTAAGTGCACAGGGCCACTGTTTCCTGAACTTACTGTGATTTGTTGCTATATTTTTAAACAAAAGCCATTTCAGTTTTACTGAATGTGGAATCAGATCCTGGTTGCTGGACTGAAGCCAGCCATCCCAGGGTGACTTTTGAGATGTTAGATAAGCAGGTCTTTGGAAGGCAAGATGAAACAAAGAGAAAATACTGGAGGTCAAAAAGCTATAAACGCTCATTTGAGGATATTTACATTAGCAATGTTCCCTTTGTGTATCTGCAGG
The DNA here is from genome assembly GCF_000695815.1 of Acanthisitta chloris. Taxonomy (NCBI): domain Eukaryota; kingdom Metazoa; phylum Chordata; class Aves; order Passeriformes; family Acanthisittidae; genus Acanthisitta; species Acanthisitta chloris. The sequence continues at coordinate 99,655 of NW_008693339.1, read as the reverse complement.
AGGGTTGCTGTGTCGCATCAGGACAAACATGACAATCAGATTCAGCAGCATTTGGGGAGTTTGGAAGGATGTATTCCATCTGAGGAGTGGTCTGAACAACCAATGACAACTGGGCACATACACAGTGATACTGCTCTTAGGACTCAAACACATCTGTAATTTCTGGTTCAGGTTGCTTGTGGACCTACTATCAAATGTAATGTAGGACTATAGTGGAACACACTGCAGCAGCCTTCCTTCCAAATGCTGAGTAAAGGAGGTGATCCATACTACGCTTATCATGGAAAACTCTTGTTCTAGAGTCATACTTCAAGTCTCACTTTGAATTATCAAAGGAGTAACACTGAAACTTCACTCTTCAAAATGGCAAAAGGCAATCACAGCAATTATGGTAATCATCTGAAGTTCCACTTTTGTCTTCTGCCAATTTCCAATACAGTTAATGACAATTTTTCACTTTTTACCTGAGAGTTTTTATTGTAGTCCACTTCTTTTGTATTTTAAATACTTCCTATGTGACACTATATGAAATGTTTCAGACTTCTAAAGTGTTTATTTTCCCCGTATTTAACAGCACTTTCTCATCAGAGAACTGTATTTTCATCTTTCTTCCTCAGTTTTTAACCCATTACCTCTTTTCTCCGTCTTTGGTGCGCAAGTTTCTGTTCTGTGTCCTTCAGTTGAAGTTACACATGCTACAACCCTCTCATGAGGAAACATTTTATGCAGTATGCTGGGGCAGCAAAACCACTTGCTTCTGGAGCTGACGTTTCACATGCCAGTTCTTGCAGTGCTCAGGGGAGGAGATTAGTCATTTCTCCTGATCTGTATGCATTAAGCTTTTGGAGTTGTTTTTCCTCTACCTCAGCACGATTCTTCTCTATCCCCCTGTTTCTGTTAGCCATCTGGCAGTGTTCTACCCACCTCTTTCCTGTGAGTTTCCATTTCCTTAGGTCACAAGCTCCAGAAAGTGTTGAGTTCCAGTGTGTGCTGAGCCTCCTCCGTGCTGATATTTGGGAATTTTGAAGTCCAGTTGAATTCACATACTGAGTATATTAAGGTCCTTAAGTTTCTCTGTCTGACATAAAGAAATCTTGGTTATGAGTCTGTTCGTTTCACTTTCTGTGTAATTTAAGTGACTTGACTTGCGATTGATCTGATTCAGGGTTATTTTCTATGACCAGTACTTTCATAATGTCATAGCTGCTTACCAAAACTAAGTGGCTTTTGGGACTACCTTTCGACTTATTGTTGTATTTCCATTAATGGCCTTGGCTCAAGCATCAGGGATGAAATCCACAAGTCTATTCTTTGCTGTGGTCCTTTATAATCTATAGCTGGCTTTCATGCAATGCACGCTGCTCTCTAGAATACAGGAGGTTTAGCTAGCACAGCAGGCATCTGTCTGCTGCCTGGCAGGCACAGCCATAGAAAGAATACTATTCAGTTCTTCTCTGAAAGAGATAGCTTTTAAGTGGCAGCTAGATGCTTGTCTTGGCTACCTGATATCTAGGCTTTCACCCAACAGCTGACATCAGCTAGAGCATGGAAACTGCAGATTCAAATATCAATGCGTTCTTCCGAAAAGCTTCTTAGATCTGTCACTCACTTTTTCTCACTGGCCTGACAGAGCCTATTTGTTGACTCTGCAAGTCATAAAAGCCCACTTATTTTCTCTAACCATTATACACTGAATGCTTCAAGTTGTTCAGTCATATTCGTGAAATTGAAAAAAAAATCACATTTGAGTGGTCCTTCATCATGCCCAATAGAGCACATTATCACAGTAGGAGTCACCAGCTGGTGCAGTAACATAAATGTCTTGCACACTGCCATTTTTTAGTAATCAGGCAAGTTTTCCAAATTTGAAGAAAATCTGCACTTAGTTTTTCTGTCCTCTGAATAAATCATCATATATAAAATTTATGTTTTGCTATAACTTGGCAAATAACAAGTTCCCTTCTTTTATCTGACCTCTGTGATTGCATCTATCGCTAGAAATATAGAAAGCAACACGAGGCAAGATATTTGAATACTTCATTTGATTAGATGAGTTTACTCTATGCTGAGTTGTCAGACTACTCTGCAGCACAATAGAGTCATCCCTAACATGCTTTTTGCCAAAGTCAGTGAGCCAAACTAGGAACTGAGATTCCTAAAGGAGGGGGGTGTTTTCTCCTATTTGTCCATCTGGACTGAAATATATTTTGGAATTTGGAATATGCCAGCTTTGTCCATTTTGGTAACTGATCTTTCTTTCAGCAACCTATTGACAAGGAGATACAATTAGGATTCTGGGAGCAGTGCTGGGACAGGAACTGGAGTGTGATCGTGAAAGACAAGACATAGGTATTCATTAAATCCTGTGAATATTGTTGAAAATGTATAGGTTTTAATAATCAAAGTGCTTAATATTAAGCATGTGAACAATTCTCTAACCTGAACAATTTGTATTATGAACCTAAAGATGAACCTGAAGAAGGAGTAGACATAGACATCTTTTGCACATATAATACATTTTTAATTTTTTTTAAAATGAGTTTTCAATACATAAGTGATCTATTTGATTTTCAGAGCACTGTAAACTGCTTTATAACTTCGGGCTGTTATAAAACTACTTGTGAACACAGGGTAACAATAGTGATTTCTGATTGGTTCGCAGTGATGTCATACATGTGTCAATATTTCTCATTAAAAGCACAGGTATGACCTTTTTGCCTTGGAGTTTCCATACCATACTAGCTATAAGGCACTCATGGTTGATAGATTTCTGAGGGATTATTGCACTCTTTGAGTAGCTGAAGTCACTTGGCTTTTGGCTGGTGCCTCATGCTGCACCTGAGGTGTGTGATAATCCCTCAGAAATGCACTGCTTGTGGAAGCTCATGGCTTAATTATAAACATTAACTGAAGTCAGCTATGCATTAACTAGTTTGCCCAGATGTTTCTGTACCTGATGGATGGATGTTATGACTGATGAAAAGAAATCATGCAAAAACATTCACTTCTGGTGACTTTGTCTGCCATGGAAAAAGGAAAGAAGAGCAAAGCAGTTCTACTACTCACTAACAAGAGAATCAAGATCTCTCGACTGCAGGAGGATGTACAAGAAATTCAATTCGAATTTCTCCGTCTTGAGGAGAAATGGCTCAGCTTAAAATCCCGAGGGAATCCTGCACATTGTGCTTCAGCTGGAGCTCCCCTTAATGAGGATCATGGCCATGTTGCTGCCTTTTGTGCAGTCTTAGGATGCTTTGGAGGGAACTTGTTCTGCAACAATCTTCTGTGATCCAGTAGAGACAATTCTGCCTCTGCTTTTCAGAACTTAGGGCTTTTTTTCTCTTGTTTTTTACTTCCCCCAGTGTTGTAAACACTTTACTGCTTTAAGGACTGTGATATATTTTTGATTTGTCGATCATTTGTGGACTCACTTTTTCTTCAAAGACTCACGTTCTTTACTCACAGAAATGCGAAATGGTGTGAACAACCCTCATTTTAGATTTTGGGGTTATTTTTATAATATCTTCCTTTACAATATTTACCCAGACTACACGATTATGACTAATTTTAATTTCTATAAGAGACCAAACTCCTAGAAAATCTACTTACAATTGGGAATGTCTTGGACAGGGGAAAAAATTATGGCAGCTTTTCAGATCCAGACCAAACACTCAACTGAAATTATCTGTAAACCCACTCTAAAACCCACACTGTCTTATTAATAGCTGCCCTAATGTAATGATATCTGTAGCAGTGCAATGAGATTCATGCCCAAAAATCACATGCAAGTGTTAACCTAACATCTGCCTCTCTTACTAATAACTTGCAGAAATTGGGACTAAAGGTTGTGCAGATTGCCAGGGATCCCTTGACTGTAAGGAAAGCCTCAATAGCCCTAATAGGGTAATTTTCCAGATGTTTTGCCTGGGAAGCACAGCACATCTGTAAGAGGAACTGAGGTGTAGTTATTTGGTTTCAATCAGTAGTTGTTTTCATGCCTAATTGAACATTGGTTATAGAGTTGTTATCAGGGCTTCCATAATGTTAATAAAGTCATAGTTACGTGGGTTGCATTTAAACATTTGTAAAGAGTCTTTGTGTTTCCAAGTATAAGCCAGACACATTTTCTGAAGTTGAAAACAAATATTTCCCTATAAGCATTTCAATGTGTAATTACCCTTAGACGTTTCATAAACACTCATGAAAGTATTAGAATAAGATTTTTAGTTCACTGGACCATTAGCTTAATTTTAACAAATTTTTGTTTTTATGGGTAAACCTTAGAGGTGGCTTTCTGTGTGTTCAATCATTCCAGGAAAAGCAGCATGTGAGAACAATGCAAAGCTGCATGCTTCAGTAAAGTCATCTTGCTGATGCATTATGCTCCTTTGCTTCTCAGTAAAAGATGTGCTGTGTGATACCAAAAGTTACCACAGTGTGTATAGAAGAAGCTGCAGAGCTGATTTCATTTCACAAATGGAGAAAGGACCGCATATAAAAGTACTCATGCTAGTTCCCTTCATTTTTAGCATTAGCTGAAGTGGAAGGAATCAATGTATGGTAATACTAATGAATTAAAGAACAGACATCCTCATGATTCTCTCATTCTACAAGCAAACGTGGGATTTCTAATATCGCCAAATGGAGAGATATTACATGAACTATGCAATTATCATAACTACAAGACAGCACTTTTTAATTGCATATTCTTAGGTCCTTTTAGACTATGCATGGGTATTGACCCCAAGGGCATGCAAATGATAGTCTGCTCTTTCTGGTGTTTGTCTTTGAACTCAAGCAGTGACGCATACTTGGAGAAATTACTGTGCAGCAAATTGTGCTCCTTAAGGCTGTTCATCTCCCATCAAAATATACTCAGTGGGATGACCACATTTCCTTTTCTTCTGGACTTCTAGTTTATGGGGGGATTATCTGTCTGCTGTTCCACTGTGGTCTTCCACTGGGGATTTGGCAAAAGAGGAACAGTTAAAGGAAGAATCAGGTCTCTGACTCTAAATGGATCTCTGATCCCAACCTCTACAGGTTCCAGGTAGGACAAGAAATAGGGTTTGTTTCTAGGGATGTGCTGGGTCTCTGCTTTGTTACTGAAGCCCTGAGTCTCCTTTTTCAAGCAGCACTACCCCATGTGGGCTGCATTAGCAAGCATCCTACAACATATCCTTGTAACAGGATATTCCACTAAAGTACTCAATTTCTTTCTAACTAGTATGGAACATAATTATCAAAACCCTAAAAAAAAATCATGCCCTGTTTAATTGTCTACTCTATCCTGTCTTTCCTTTTGCCCATGGAATGCACTGCCAAGATTCTGCAGACCCAGCAAAAAAAAGATACTTTAGCTATCTCAGGGTCTGCGTGAAGAGCATTTAGCTGTAGCTGAATCTTGACAGGGATTGTGTGTTGCTGGTGAGAGAAAGGGGACATTTTAAGATATTTCCTAAGCATCACTTTCATCTTCTCTAAGAGTGCTCAGCCTTCTCCATGTGCTTCTAAACCTTCTTTCTTTTGTCTGAAGTAGGACACCTCCCTTTTCACTCCCAGCCAAGAACACTGACTAAAGCAAACTACCCTTCCACTTCGGTTTTTTTTAAAAATCTGTCAAGAACATAAGGAATAATCTGTCAGGCCAGCCCAAAAATCCAGCCAGCTCACTATACTGTCTCCAAGAGTGATGGATAAGAAGAAAAAGTCAGAGAACAGGCAGGCATACCAGAATATATGTAATTCATAGTACACTGTGGATACTTATCATACGATACTTCATAGTATACCCAGGATACTTTCTCAGAAATTTGTGGCTCAGGGATTTGCCAAGCCTTTTCCAACATTACTGTATCTTTTTCATGATGAGGAAAAAATAACCACATCCAGCACTTATGAGGTAGATGATGTAGGGATTTATACAGTGGCATAGTGATGATTAATGTTTTTTATTCATTTATTTTCCTAATTATTCCTGCCCTTATATTTGGGTTTTGTTTTGTTCTTTTTTCTTTATTAACATATGTTGAGCTGGGGTTTTGTAGGTTTTATGGAATTATTTGTTACAAGGAATACTTGTTCTTTGTGCATTGCTTTATATTTCTCTAACCTGAATTTCATCTGCTACTTCATCTGCTGGACACTTTTATTAATACACTTTTAAAAGTGTATCTTCCATGCATTTCTAAAAATATTATTGACTTAATCCTTGTAATGCTCATGTCAGATAAATGTATGAATTCTATGAAGAACTAGACGGTGTTTTACCAAAATTCTTGTTGAAGTCATGTTTTACATGGACAAGGCAGCAGGAAAACTTCTGGTAAGCATCTTTGAGCAATCTGGAATATTTTTAGAATTAAAATTATTATCTTACCTTTATAATTTGGAATCATAGACAGAGCATTAGGCAGAATTTGGGCAATTGAATATTATCCTAGGAATGCATTCCATTACTTTGATGTTTGAAAAAGCTCTTTTATAAGCCCATTAGCAGAGTGTGATATTCTTACAGTAAGACATAGAAAAAAATTACTATAATGTTACTAGCAAATGCTTCAGCCCACCAGCTCTTTAAAGTCTCCATTAGTTTCTCATTATTTTGAAAGAACAATAAATAAATAAATGAATAAACCAGCCAACACACGCACAAAATCCTAGAAATAGAATTTTTTCAAATTAAATTCTCTATTTTATAATTCAGGTTTTGGCCTTCATTCGTTTCCCAACCAGCTGCAGCATTTCATCTCCTGAAGAGCACAGCCATCATCTGAGAGATGAGTGTCACTGTGCTAATGACTCCATGAACAGCCCCACCAAATCCTGTATGATAAATTCCCCCTAATTAGTTAAACAGAAATTGTATCATGCCGGCGGAAGGAGTTTTTGTGGACACAGCACCTCTGGAGACAGTGGCATATTTTCTTTCACTATATGAATGCTCAGCAACTGGAGTAGTGTGAATAACAGAAAATCAGTTAATATTATTCAGTCCTGATGATCTTTGTTACCTTCAATTTTTTCTTTTTTTCAAATTATTTTTAAAGAGAACTTTTATTACACTGCCAGATTCTGTCTTGTAAAAATGAAATTGAATTGAGTCTTTGAAAGGCAGAATGTGAAAATATTGTTAGCTCCAATCACAATATGCTTTTTTTAGTCTATGATCCATTAGAGCTACTTCTGTGTTTCAAAGAGGAAAGAAAAAATTATACTCATTTTATATTTTGAGGTTATTTTATTTTTAGTCCTTGGGTTTTACAGTAAATGCATTAGTAGGTCACTTTTGTGCATTATTTTTATGTCTTTGTAGTACTATTTCCATGAGCATGTTGGTTTTATAGTGGAGTTTCCACTTACAGCTATTAGTAAATCTTTCCACAGAAGCCAGGCCTTTATAAATGACTATTGTTAAAGAAATGTTACTGGCTACAATGGGTGTGACAATAAATGTAGGAAAGACCTGGCTTGTGGTTATCACTCTTGTATCAACTTTCTCATCTTGACTGGAGGACAGGGCTAATTGTGTCTTCCCTTCCCCACAACCTCCACACTTTCCTTTGGGCAGTGGTTAGACACAGAGTTTTTAGAGAGAAATGACGCACGGAGGAGTCTAATCAACATGGCCTGCTCAGACATAAAGCCTTGGATAGACTTTCAGAATAGTATGACATGTTCCAGATAAACAGCAATTTACTGTAATGGGAATGCGAATTCAGTATGTAGTGTCTTGGGTTCCTAAATAGTAATGATTTTTCCATTACATATTTGGAACATTTCTGGTGTCAGCTAACCACTGTAAGGAAAGCCCATGTACGTGAGCATCTGATCAACTGGATTTTGCAGTTCTGTGTCATAGAGGGCTCTAATTACCTTGCTTTTAATATTAGAGAACTCAACATGCTTTTAATCAATCCCATGGGCTCTGCTATTTCCATTACTTTGTCTCAATCCCTGTTTAAAAACTGGTACTGAGAATTTGTTTCACATACTTTGTGAATCCATAAGTGCACTTGCTCCTGAAAGCAGACACACTAAATCTGGATAGTTTATATTCATTCTAAATGAAAACAGCAGAACAGTATGATGACTGTAAGAAATTATGACAGAAAGCTGATTCAAGACCTACTCATACTCTTTCACTTCAGCTGAGGGATGAAGTGCTTTTATTTATGTTAAATTGTGTTATGTATGAAGGAGCAGACAGAGTCCATACATAACCCTCCAGAAGGAGGAGTCAAGACTGAGCATCTTCCGGTTCAACTCCCTTTCTGATCAATGGCCCTCTATTATCATATCAAGCCAAACTGTTCAAACATCTGTGTGTAGATCTTAAATAGTAGTTATCATTGTGCACTAAGGAAAGAAAAGCTTTAGTAACTGGCAATTAATGAAGTAATTGGAGATTAAAACATAGGTAGAAGCAAAACTGGCAGAACAGGAGGCCATGACTTGAGAGCAGGAAAGAAAAGGGAGGGATGCAAGTAGATTTGATACCAATGTGAACCATCCTGACTTTTTCTGAACAGTTTACAGTGAAATATAGTGAGGTTTTTGTTCTTTTTGATGCAGCTTCTCAGCTGCACCCAGGGATTTAGCAGTATGACTGCAACCTGGGTCAGCAGGTTAGCGGTGTATTCAGCAAGGGTCAGCCAAGACACCAAACCTTGTGACATGGTTTCCTTAATACAAAATATCATTTGAATCTTGGAATAACCATCTTTTGGGGATGTGTTGCTTATGTGACATTTTGATATGGCTTTTTCCTTACTCCTTCAGGAACAGGAAAGTTTGATTTTATATTTTTATTTTGTGCCCATTCTTGAAGTCGCTATTCCTTAGCAACTGGGAATAGTTAATTAATTTTTGACTGAGTACTGCCAAATGTAGAAAGTTCTAAAAGCATCAAGTAGTAATCAGAACCACTTTGAAAATTCAAGATATATTAGGAGAAAAATAGGCAGGTGTGTTCACTGCCTGTATGCCTGAAGCCAGATCTCACATGCTTAGAAGAGGGACATAAGATGCTTATGTGTGAGTGAAGAGATTTTAAGGAATCATCACTAATGGAGAAAAGAAAGAGACTTTGCATTCAAATCCACTGTTTCTCTATTAAGGACAACAGTTTTTACCAATACCTTTTTGCATATGGAGACCTGTCCTGTAGTACCCATTTGTACCGAGGCAACACTCACCAAACCTGTTCAGAGCAACCATTAGAAAGCAATCAGATGGATATCAGTCAACTTTTCTTAGATTTGACCCAAGGAAACGGAAAAAGTGCATGGTTATGTTTGTGTGGGAAGATTTTGGCAGGATACAAACAGCTACCTTCTAAATCTTTCCATTTCAATTGAAGATTAGTTGACCTCTAGAATGCAAGATTTGGTGCTCTCCATCTTGTAGGACCAGATTCAAGAAACAAGGAACCAGAAAGACCAGGCTCTTCCCTTTGGGTGTTGCTAGTCTGATTCTCTGATGGTCAGGTTGGACAGGGCTTTGTGCAATCTGATCTAGTTTGAAGATGTCATTGCAGAAGGGTTGGACTAAATGACCTTTAAAGCTCCCTTCCAACTCAAAATATTCTATGATTCTATGGCTCTATGACTCTGTGATTCTATGTTTGTTCCCTAGAAATTATTTGTACCCATTTGCAATTTGAGACTGCAGTGAAAAAGGGTAGATGTGCCAGTCCAAAGCAATGACTTAAATATTCCTTGTTGAATTTAAAGTTAAATTTCCATTTGACTTCTGTGAAGTCTGAAGCTCAGATGAAGGTGTGGGCGTATATTTTGGTGTAACCTTAGAAATTGTTGATTTGTCAGCAACAGATACGGGGTTTCGGAGGAAATTACAAAGAGGGAAGAAAAATTACTCCTAATGTCATAAATCCCACATGTTTTGTTCTTATGCAGATGCTTTTGTGTAGGAGATCCAATTGATGGACAGTTTTATTAATGCTGATATATTGTCTTTAGAAGACATTCACATATGACTTGCAGAATGGCAAAGTATACTGAAATGCTCTCTCCCATTAGAGAGCTTTCTATCTCATTTCCCACTTCAAGTAAAAGTTTGTGCTAAAAGCCCTAATTGACTGAGACTAATTAAATTTGAGGAAGATCTTATGTGAAATTAGTGTTTTCTTGCTGATGATCAAAAAATACATAGGCTATTTCTGGAAGGTATATTATTATGGATATCTGGGCCTATTTCCTTCTGAAGAATGAATCCAGCACTGATGTATCTTTATGTCTGTCATTCCTGGCTCTGAAATGCTGTCCTTTATTCATTTTCATTAAGATGAGTATTCTCCAGAGCAGTCCATTTAGCCAGCTAAGATTTTGTGAATCCATAGCCACTGGTGGATCTTTTTCCCAAAATTAAGTATAATGAAGAATAACAAAAGTAAATGTCTTAGTAATTTGCAGAATTTCTGATCCAGAAATTTCTCATTAGAAATGTCTTTGTTCATCTCTGGTTTTAATTTAAATTCTAATCCATAGCTCATTAAAAACAACAGAAAGGATTTCACCAAGTTTTGTGCTTAGTATTTATTGATCTTTAAGTGGGAAACAGACATCCTCAGGAAGCAAGTAGTGACTCCAGAGAAAACATTTCTGTTTATTTGTATTCATCAGCTAATCATTTTCCCTTTTGCATTGCAATGCAGCTGATGTTCTTCCTGCAAGTATCAAGAAGTTTGATTTTGAAAAAACAAACGTTGGAATATACTCTATAAACATCATGTAAGTTCTGATATAAAGTTACATTTTATAGGAAATTTTACTGGTCTTATATCCATTAGCCAAAAATCTCAGGTGCTTAAGCCTGTGGAAAAATAAGCTACTGTCTGTTGAAGTTTCAAAAAAACAGCCAAAAAAGTTGATGTTGAAGAAAAACTTTCAAGCAAAACTAATATTATTTTAAAGACTCAAAGGATTTTTTTTTCCTTTTTGGTTTATATTAGACACATTAGAATTCTTCAGGAGTTTATTTCTTTCAAGATCCTAGGTATTCTATATATTAATTCTCACTTTGAAGCTGAACAACAACTTGGGTTCAGAAATTTGTCTTTTTCATATTTGTTTTAGAGATAAGATTTTTTCTTTGTTTGTTTCTTTTTTTTCTAATATTTTCTCTGTAAATATTGGTGATGTAGAGAGTGACACACACATACACGTGCACACAAATCTATTGAGACAGTGATAGTGGCAAAAAAAGAATTAGTGATATGAAAATAACATGAATATAACTCACTCCGTAATGTGAAATAGATAAGACCAAGACAAAATCATGTACTTTCAGGGACTAAATAAGGAATATATTGCAGATCACTGGTTCAGTGTTTCTAGAATAGATAACTGCTGAATGTTGACATCTGATTACTGAGGACATCTAGAGCATCTTTAAATCTGATTGTTTTATTTAATTACAGTTCAACTTACTTAAGAATAGTAAGCAAAATCGATATTGATATCAGCAATTTGGATATCATTCATGGGTTGTGGAGTCAGTTTTTAGGACATTAGAAATAAGTATTTCAGGCAAAAGGCAGTCTATCAAAACAACTGTAAAATGGCAAGCCCATAAGCTGTCTGTGTTATCATTCAGATCTTTTACACTGAAATCAGTAGAAAAAAAAATAAGAAGTTTGGTAAACTTCTCTCTCTTGTAACAGGAAAGTCTTGGTTTCTGCCAGTGACCTTGGCAGAAAACAGAAACCAAACAATAATAAGTATTTCAGGCAAAAGGCAGTCTATCAAAACAACTGTAAAATGGCAAGCCCATAAGCTGTCTGTGTTATCATTCAGATCTTTTACACTGAAATCAGTAGAAAAAAAAATAAGAAGTTTGGTAAACTTCTCTCTCTTGTAACAGGAAAGTCTTGGTTTCTGCCAGTGACCTTGGCAGAAAACAGAAACCAAACAATACAAAGGTTCCTTGAAGCACATT
>NW_008693339.1:78884-87673 GCF_000695815.1 Acanthisitta chloris | reverse complement strand
CTGAGGTAGAGGGAGGGGCAAAACACAATAAAAAATCCATTTTTGTGTCATTTATTTTCCATGACTTCACAGAAAGTTTTCAGCATTTAGGTACAATAGCCCCTGTTGCCATTTTACAGTCAGGATCTCCATCCTTGCTATGTGTTAAGGGCACATATTGGCCTTTGCAGTTTGTAATACTAGTTGTTTCAAGCTATTAGACCATGACATATCAACGCTTTTCCTGTATTCCCCAAAAATATTACTCATGAGGCTGAGCATCTTTCCCCTTGCATGATGGCCCACATCCTTTTCACAAGGGTTTTGGACACATTTTGCAAGGCTGGGATGTTGTGACTTTTTGGTATATTCAGGTAAAAACACTTCAGATACCATTAACCTTCTTTCCTCAGTGGATCTTGCTGAACCACTCTTTTGCTAAATCATATTCATTATATGTACCTAGAAGGTGATGATCACATTTGTGCTGTTGAAAAGAGCACAAGAGGTAACATATGACTATCTTTTGTTATTGCAAATAATGCAGGTTTCTTAAAAGCTAATAGAACACTATTTATTTCTACCAGCAAATGTTTTTTTCTGGGTTCCTTTATCACTACAATTTCCTTATCTTTATGTAACATATAATAAAATATTTTCATAGGGAATTAGAAAATATAAAATCATTTAAATTATACATGTACAATAAAGGAAACTTATTTTTATGACTTTCATCTTTGAGACTCACAAATGTGTTTCTTCAAGAATGACCTGATCAAAAGACCACTCAAATTAATAGAAAGAGTCCCAGAGGTTTCTGCAGATTTTGGATCAGTCCCTTGTTAAGATTTAATTCCACAATGTTTAACTCAAATATGTCACGTGTAGCTGGTTGGGAATGGGTTTTATTTCTTGTGAAAAATTTCAAGAGAAAAAATACTTTAAAAAAATGTTTTCCCATTTGCAGTACTAGCCCCAAACTTACTGTTTTGGCTGTGTCTTTGGCAACAAGGAAAAAAGGTATGGTATTTCTAGATATCTAGCATATAATGTTAGATTATAAAGCCATCTTAGAAAGTTCTGAAATGTTCATGATAAACTTGTTAACATCCCTAGATGAAATGAGTCAGATGTACCATTTGCTCTGAAAATTATAATCTCAGTTTGCATACTCCTAGATATGAATTTAAACTCTGAATAGGTGAGGGGTTTTCCTGCTTTTCCTCCTTGTTTGCATGATTTTCATGCAGACTAGTTCTGTCTTAATTCCCCCAGTTTTTCAGTTCAGTAGGTATGAGCCCTTATCTTTCAAATGGCACATAGTGATGAGAATTACTTCCAGATCTCACTTGCATACCTCATGTTTTGTTACAAAGTCAGAATAAACCCAAAAATGTCTACCTTCAAAACTTCTTGTCTTTCTGCAGATGTCAAAGATTTATGACTTTGTTCACAAGACCAAATGCTACATATAAATACAGCAAATTTTTGTAGGTAGGCAATACAGACAAGCTATGAGGTTCTTCAGATCTTTCTGTTTTTATAATTAAATAGTGAAAAGTCCTGTCAGCAACAGGACAGAGTTCAAAAGCAGTTCACCATTATAAAGTATTTATGTAAAAGGTTACTTCTCCACACAGTATGCCTCATTTACAAACATATAGGTGTTTCTTGTTATTGCTGACTGTTTCAACTTAGCCAGGTTTGGGTATTAAGCTGGGTTCTTTCCTTCTTACCTTTCAAAACATGGAAAGTCTCTGGACCAAATTTGTTCTTTAGCTAGGCCATCAATGACAGATATTCAGTGTCTGTGATGTAGATAGATGTCATATATAAAATGGTATAGTAGGCAAGGTAAAAGAATCTGGAATATAAAAAGCTGTAATATTGCTCCTACACTGCATAATATAATTCAGCTCTCAAAATAAGGAACATGCTTTCAAAACATGGAAAGTCTCTGGACCAAATTTGTTCTTTAGCTAGGCCATCAATGACAGATATTCAGTGTCTGTGATGTAGATAGATGTCATATATAAAATGGTATAGTAGGCAAGGTAAAAGAATCTGGAATATAAAAAGCTGTAATATTGCTCCTACACTGCATAATATAATTCAGCTCTCAAAATAAGGAACATGTAGATTTCTTAATATTGCTCCTACACTGCATAATATACTTCAGCCCCCTGCTTCAGCTCTCAAAATAGAAAATATTTCTTTCTTGGTGCTTAGTCTCAGGGACAGATAAGATTATTACTAATTATAACGCAAGAAATTCATCCATTTTCTGGTAATTAATGGTCAAGTGCTGAGAGCCATTAATAGAGGAGAAATATCTGAGCTCCTGTTCATTTACTGATATCTCAGACCAAAGAAATGGAAAACATAAAATTAAATCCTGGCTTTTAAAGTATCCACCAGCAGTGCTTGCCAATGTTTTCTTGAGGGAAATGCCTGTGCAGTAACTAAGTGTGATACTTAACATTTTGGTGCTTTTTATCTTCCTTATATGCCCACTATTGCACTCAAATAAACAGAGTTTCTGGTGGCTTGGAGGAAGAGACTCTATAATCTTAATGACAAGATTTCAAATGCTCAGAGACATTTATGACTAGGTTTATGTTTAAGTTCTAGCCTACTTTTATATTACCACAAAACTGGCTTCTCTGAAGTCACTGGGGAGGGAAGGCTCAAGTGCACAATGTGTCTGAACAGCCTGGAGGGCTGAGAGGCTCACCCAATTAGTTGAGCCATTTGCAGACTGACCAATTTGCACCAAAACGAGGCCATTCAAAGTTTTTGCTTGCATTTGCAAAGGGCTGTGTATGTTTCCATTGACTCATGAAGAAGTCTGACTTTGGAAAGCTATTTTAAATTAAAAACAAGCATTCCAAACTACCAAGAATATTTAAAATCAAACTCAACTACCTTCTGTAATAGCCGTATTTTCCAGCTCCAGAGAAGAATTGCTTCAGTTTCAAAGAAAGAGAAATAATGACATCCTGTGGCATTTTACCTCCCCAAATAGTGCCCATCTTTGTTATGTTCTTCAGCTTACCTGCCCAGGCACTGAAGTAGAAAATACTCAGAGAACAGACCATACACCACCACTCAGTATGGTCCAACTGCAGATGTGCAGAGTTGTATGATTCAGTCATACAGATGATTGAATTTGCATGTAAACCTCCCCATTTGTATCTTCTGAGCACTGGGCTTGCAAACAGAAATCCCAATTTCCTATTAAGAAGCTCAGAGTAATTACTTGGTAGTTTGGTAGAAATATTGATTATAACATTTGATTAGAATATCAATAAGAAATAGCACAGTCTTTCCAAACAGTATAAGTAAATAGTACATGTATTTATACAGCATAGTTGTGTATTTCTTTTTAAAAATGGGATCTGAAATCCTTCAAAGCCCCATATCCTGTCAATAAAAGCATAGCTATATGGTGTAAATAAGTATGTATACCTGTATTGTGATTTACTAGTCAAATCCTCACACTTGATTTATTCACCTTATTTAGAAACACCTTTTGGTCTTGACAGAATAGACTTAGTCACAAAAAGATTCTGATGTATATGTTAATGGGTGAGTCTTTCAGGTCAGCCCTCAAAACCTACATCTCTAGTTTAGATTCTGGTTACTTTCTGTAACTCCTTATTTCAAAATCAAAGTTTGCCTCATTCATTCTCTGTCTATTGCTTTCTGACCCAGAAATGTCTGTATTTCCATTCTGCTGTTCACACTTTTAGGGATATTGCTATTGTAGAAACACATGGGAACCTGACTCAGGGACTGACTCCCATTGTGCCAGGTGCTGTTCACACACAGAACAAAACCTGATTCCCACTCCAGGTCTTTAAGCTTGTTAAGTGCTTTGGGCTAAAAAGTTTCAAGTGGATATAAAATATTACAGCTCATTTACAAAATTTATTTAAAAAGATAATCAGGTTCTAAAGGGAGCTGATTCAACAAATGTGTGCAGTAATATCTCAGATTTCACTGTGGTCCCCTGCGATTTCATAACGATATGTGCAACACTTAATCCCCACTTATATTAAAGCCAGTTTGCATTGCTTTTACAATGAAAAGCTTAAAGTAAATGCAAAAATGGGCCCAGGGGATGCATTCTTTTTCTGCTGTAATGGCCAACAATAGGGTTGAAAAGGGACGGATGCTTAGAGCAATTAATTCTTCTTGGGCATAGGAAAAGACCCAAAGAGACCAAAGAATCCATCTCCTGCTGATGGCCCCTTCAGGTGTTGCCACCTTCTCTCTTACCCTTGCTATCTTTTCCTGCCTGCTGTGATGCTCTCTAACTGTCCTTCTGTGCCTGCTTTAGAGTTTCCACATGGAAATCAGATGTGTTCATCTGTCTGAACTGAACTATATAGAATTATCCAATTTATGAACATCTGGAGACTCCAGGAGATTTTTTGGAATTCTTTTCTAACAAAGCTGTAATAGTTGTGCATGAAGTCATAGCCATTCAAAGGACTTTCAGATTGGATTATGCTCAGCTCTGTTGTGAATATCTGTAAGATAATAATGTAATAATGGATCAACCCAGCAGTCCATCTACTCTGCTCTTTTTTTTCCTACAGAAGCTTACATGGAGGAGATACCATGATTCTTCTCCAGTGTATCCTGCTAGCTTCAGTCAGACTGAGGTTTAGGAATTTTTGACCCTGAGGCTCTATGCTGGTGTTTTTCATCGATAATGTTTTTTCTCAATCGTCTAATGCTTTTTGAACTTATGTAAAATTTTGGTAGCTACAACATTCTATTGCGAAGAGTTTCACTACTTAATAATCACATGCTGCGTGAACAAATAATTGTAGCTTTTTACTTCTTTTAGAACCTGACATCTGACCAGTACTTTGGGTTCCTTTAGTTCCTGTATTATGAGAGATGGTGGCCCCTCCTCACTGCCACTCTGGAGATCTCCCCCACAGATCCACTCCCATCAAACACGTGCTGCTGTAGCTCAGCTCTCTGGCTGACAGTGAAGTCACTGAGACCAAAGCTGTTAGTGGAGACATGACAATTTGTGTTAGGACTGCTGCACTTTGGCAGGAAGAAGATGGAAGAAGATACATGAACAAGACAAATTTTGGCAATAAAGTTGTAACTTTTCATGTATTTTATATTGTAAGAAAACTTTGTGTACCAAAGCTGTCAGTTGTATTAACTTATGTAGGTAACTGGCATTACAAAAACCCCAACCAACCAAAAAAACCCACAAAACTCCCCCCAAACCAACCAACCAGTCAACAAACCAACCAACCAACCAAACTCTACCTAAACCATTACTTTATCAATGTTTTAAAGAGCAATTACAATATTAGCAAGGATTTAGAAGACTGCTGCTTAAGTTGAATCTCTGCTGCTGTTTCATGTCAGTGAAGCAGCTGCAGTTAATACCATGGCTTTCACAAGGCACAGAAGGAACCTGGCTACATAACCAGCCAAAATATTATCTGTTTGGGACTCCTCACCCCTAAGTGTAGAATAGCTTGAGCATTAGGTATTTTTATTTAGTTATAGCTTGCAAGCAAGTGGCTACATTGACAACTGCAGAGCCTGGGACTATATCACAGTCTAATAAAAGCCCCAGTAAAAGTTTTAAACTAGTTCACACATCTGCAGTCTGATGGGAGGGCATTACCTAATGTGTGCCGTTTCTGCTGTGCTCCCCACTATCCCCTTGGTTGTTGCAGGGGAGAAAAGTGTTACTGTGATGTCCCCCAGGCAATTTATGGCCTTCTCTGAACCATCACCAACATCTTCAGATAAACCTCATGAGAATTTATTAGAGGGATATAGGTAATTCTGTGAAGTGCCTATAATTCTCACTTTTCAAGATTCTTTGAAAGTATTATAGGCCTACTGGAGGTAGGCCTCCAGTCCACAGATCCCTTCAAAGGGAGATAAAAATTCATGTCTGGTATTTTTATACCTTGGATAAAAGTGGTCAAGGTGGTCCTTTGGGTCCAGCCAGTGTTTTAAAATGTTTGTTCCTCCAAGTGCTATGATTTCACCACACAGTCCACAAAAATTAAGTCCATAGTGAATGTCCAAGATTTGAAAATGGAGACATTTAAACCTGTTGGCATCCAGGAGGGTGGGGAGCTCTTAGTAGCTCTGAATATCATTAGATGATGGAGTAGATTCAGCTAACAGTGTTGGCAATCCTTTCTTGTCTTATGTATAGGTGTCCTGTGTCCAGTGGGATTTATAGTGAGACTGCACAGTATTTTATGAGATGATAAGGTGTGTCTTCAGGTTTTGTTCAACGGGGCAGATTTCCAGTTGTCAAAGACTATAACAGAGAATACAAAGGTACAATTTTTCCTTTAAATGTAGAGATACAGCTCCTTCATGCAGCCTGTGCTTCCCATGCACCATGCTTCCTGCTTGGCAAAAGAGCCTGAAAAGCTGCAGTATAAAACCATCTGAATACCCTTCATTTACAGAGTTTGCAATATTTCAAGACACATTTAAAGATGTACAAGCTGCCTTCCTTTCTATTTTCTTTTCACTCAAAGGAAGTCATTACAGTAAAATGCTGTGGGGCCAGGGGGAAGCAATGTCTGGCAAGGGCTGGTAGAAATTTACTTTGAACCCTGATGAAGAACATTTCCACTCTGTTTATTACTAAATCCACTGGCCATAGATGATCCAAGGCTCATAAACTCAGGTATGATGGAACTCCCTAGGGAACTATCAGAGAGAGAGAGAGAGAGAGAGAGAGAGAGAGATAGTGTGTCTCTGCATGAGGTACACATGTGTGTTTGTGTGTATTTTATTTCTCTTTCATTCTGGTTGTGAGAAAAATAGCTATCAAGTGACAATAATTGTTCTGTGCCCTCAGAAAAGCAATGGTACGCAGCAGCTATTCTCTGAATGAAGAGAAAAATGCTCCTCAAAATCACCTCTTTTTTCCCCATAGTTTTTCTGACCACTCTAGAAGTACCTCCTTTATACTTTAGAACCATTTTATGGATTATGACAGACTTTTCAGAAAATTTATTTCAGTTGAAAAATCTGTCTTGCATCACAAAGTAAGCCCAATCTGCCAAATTCAGCATGAGGGAGAAGCCTTTGTGCTTTTCTTTTTTCTTCTTTTTTTTTTTTTTTCTCTTCAGCTACTTTAATTCATTACCTCACATTATGAATTCTGTTTCTTATCTTCTCTTGACATTCCTGGGCCATATAAGTTTCAATCCTATGTGAGAATGATTATCTTCAGTTCATTTTTATGTTAATGGAATCTGAAAGACCCAATTGAGCAGAACCAAAAGAGAAGTGGTTAAAGCTGCCATTAGATGGTAATCCAAAACTCTGATCCTGAAAACCCCTGCTCAGTCACCACTTCTCAGCAGAGATCTTTAAGCTGCACTAGCACATTGTTTTTTTGAAATTCCTCCAACATCATTCCAAAGAGGCAAACATCAAGCTCCCAGTAATGCCACTCCCTGTGGTAGGAGGTAAACTGCAGTTCCCGAGGGGGATTTGATGATATTTTATCCACTGGCTGCTAAATGCAGAACAAGCTATGAAGCAATAATTGGCACCTAGGTCTCTCTTCCCTGATGAGTACCAGAGTGAGGCAGATACAGGAGTGGCTCCCTCTCCCCACTCTCACAGGAGGAGAAGCCCAGCTGCCCCAAGGTGCTGATAGATGCTGATTGCAGTAACTTCAGAAAAAAGTGGGAGCTGAGTCCAGGTCTCCTGCATTCTTAGGAATATTGTAGCCCCTGGATGTTATTTTAAGAGCAAAGCATGACTCTGCTTTGCCTTAGAAAGGACAGACAACAGCATTCCTTTCAGACGAGGACACAATGAATCCCCCTTCATTACCAAAGCTTCAGAAAAAAATCTTAAGTCGAAGCCCTGTCCTCAGTGTCTTATTAATGCAAATAGGCAAGGAAATCCCCTGGTCAACATGCAGGTTGTTATGGAGTGGTGCTCGGGAGCAGAATGGAATGGTCACTGAAGGGCAAGACAACCTCACAACCTCCTAAGAGCTACACACTGATAGGAATTTGAAACTGATAGCTCCAGGAAAAGTTATCTAGATCTGCTTGGTACAAACACTTTAGAAAATAGGTTAATTTAAAGGTAATTAAATACATGCCCTTGATTAAAATCTAGCTACGGACTGCTGAATCAAAATCCAAACTCTCTTGTCATCTGAAGTCCATAGTTGGTGTGGCTCAAAAAATAAAAAACCCTGTCCAATAGCTTCATTTGTAAGCCTCAAACACTGCACAGGGGAAAAAGCAGTAAATATTAGTAAAATGTTTTACCAGCTTTTTTGTGAGCTTAGATCCAGGTTTATAGAAGTGGGGCTAATACCTGAAAAAATAAAAGATAAACTCTTATTTGACTTGTCAAGTCTTTATAATCCCCTGTTTATGCTTGCATGGTCTCTTGAAAATAGAAGAACCATTCAGAAAAGTGATTACCCTTTTCCAAGGGTAAGGAAATAATAAATGAACACAAACCAGATAATTTTAGCACTTGCAGTTACTGTCATCAACAGAACACCATTGCTTTTGCTTAAATGTGTGTTTCCCTCTTACGTGTATCTTAGATCCTTTTCTTTGTTGTTTGTGGAGTAAAAGAGTTTATAACATGGCCGAACACAGTGTTTTTTTATTACTGTAATTATGTCATCTATTACCATCATCTTAGCATCCAGTTAGGAGTGGGGCGTGCTTGGCATGGTTCAAACATAAACTCATGAACAAGTCTCTCATTTAAACAACATATGCTGTCCACATATTGGTAAGATACAGGAGACA
>NW_008693339.1:40365-78859 GCF_000695815.1 Acanthisitta chloris | reverse complement strand
AAAGAGTGACGGCTGATGGAATAGCCAAATATAATAAATACCTATTAAAATCAATAACAGCTTTTCTATTGGCTTAAGTAACTTTTGGACCAGATCCTAAATGTACCATTTGGAGGATTTATATGTTTCTTTTAATATGCAGGAACAAAAGTCTTTTTTATTAAATTATGCATTTGCTGCTGTGGCTTATGGAAACAGCATGCATATCTACTACTAGTGTGACAGACCTCAGTTCTGACAACACTTATGCATTTGTTCAGCTTTACATGGTGAATAGGCTTAGTGTATAAAATTAAGCTTGTGTACAGGGCTTTTCTTAATTGTACAATAATTTCGTCTGGAGATGTACCAAATCCAGACCTACTTTTCTCTGACATTTGTTTTTGTTTTTAATCCCGACTCTCTTTCTGGTTCTTTGAACCTGCATTTCTGTGCAGGGAGCACTGTGGGGAGCTGTACCCGTGCAGAACTGTGCTGCCTCTCTGTGAGACTCCATTATCCTGAGTGGGGTACTCTTGTTCTCAAGCCTCACAGTTGTATAGATGATATGGGACCACCCAAAAAAGAAGGTTGAGCCTGCTGAGTGCTTTGGAAGAATGGCTATACTCAGGAGATGGTTTTCTCAGCCTTGAATCTCAAGCAGTCAGACACATACCTTGAGAAGCTTAAATTTGAGATAAAGATCATACTTCAAAACAAGTATGTTTGGGTTCTCCTGTCCTACAGGTTTAGATCACTGTACACTCACCATGTAGGTTTTCCAACTTGCCTTTTCAGTCACCAAACATACTCAGTGGACTGAATGGAGAACCTGTGTGTAGGGTCATGCACATAAAATGCAGGCAATAAAGCACCTTAAAGCAGTGTTTCAGTTCATCAGTCAAGTTCATCTATCACTGCTTACTCAAAGGGATGGTGGTCCCCCAGCATCACCTCCTGCTTCAGCCCATGGTCTCCTGCTGTCTTGTTGGGACAACTCCCAAACTGGTTCAACTCACTAAGAACTGGCAAAGTAACCAAAAAAAGCAACAACAAAAACCAAAACAGCAATACAAGATAAAAAGACAACAAACAAACAACAAAATACCCACAAATAAAAGTAAGTGAACCATAAGTAAAATGATTCAGGGAAGATGCCAGGCAGGTCATGAACTTTGACATAAACTGGCAGAGGGGTGGGAGGATGAGTGAGAGAGGACAGGGAATCACAGAGTGTTATCTTAACCTATAGATGGAGAGAGAAATGCACTGAGGGCTCCACTGCTGAGAAGTAGAAAGTGGCCACTACCTTCCAGAACAAGCTTCTGACAATAATGATTTCAACCATGAAGATTGTTATGAAATACAGCATTTACTGTTCATCATAAGACCCTATTGCTGGATGTAAATTCACTGATATCAGTATAATAACATTTTTCTACAGCGAAAAGGAGACAAATGTCTAACTACAAACAAATATGTCATATATCACATGGCCTCATTTAGGAAGCTCTGCAAAGGACTTAGTCCCATGCTTGTACCATACTCCCATGCCTGCTGGGAGTATGAAGATGGATAGATGTTAAGCTCAAAAATGAAGAATAGATTCTATGCTTTTAAGAATTCTAACCTTAAAATGGTATTGATGATGAATGAATACCTTTGGAAAGTATTAGTTGTACCTTCTGTAGACAGACAAAGCAGCTTACTTTGGAGATTTTGTCTTTCCTGTTATTTTCTTTAAAAAATTTGCTTTAGAGGGGAATCTATTCTATAAAAAAATAGTTGTAGAGGAATAATGTTTTCATATTACAATATTCTTTCCTCAGACTCTGAGCACTTTGCTCTTAGAAAGACAAACAAGTGATTTAGGTGAAAATGTTTTTGAAACTGCTGAAGGAAAAAAACAGTTATTCCCTACAATGCTGGAATCACTAATTACTGCTGCTTTACTTCAGTTTGTCACCTTACTGCCAGGAATATCTGCAATCTTCATGAAGTAATGCTTCTTCCATGCCAATTTAAAAGATATACCCAACAGATATTTCAGTGCCACTCAAAATCAGAATATTCAGAAATTTTAATTCACCCATGCTATGTTGTCCTGTCACATGACTTCTTCATTTACGTTATTCACACCTTCAGGTTTAAGGGCTGTCTGTGAAAAGAAGGGACTCTCCAGATTAATTTCAATTAATCAAAGGAAGTGTTTTTGTAGAGGGGGAAAGCAAGCAAACCAAATAAAAAGAAAGAAAAACAAGGGAACCTATATGGAATAACCTTGTTAACTCTTCCAGAAAACTGAAGACATGGCAATTTAGAAGAAAACTAGAAAACAATCCTCTAGTGAAATTCTCTCACGGTTCAGAAGCATGTAGTTTTGTCCTTATTTTTTCAAATTCCAGTATTGTACGTTTCTAAAGACCAGCCAGGAATAAATGCAGGTGTGCCAAAATACTGTGAGGAAGATTCATTTCAAATATTGCTGGACCTAACAGAAGCAGGACATGGAAAAAAACTCATGAGAAATCCATATTGCTTGAGATTTATTGATAATTTTGTAGACCTCAGATGTTTCAATGATTTATGTAAGCTGCAAATACCTGAGGGCTTATCCAGAATCAATTCCAAGATTTTAGAAATTTGTCTATCACTTGTCTTAATGGATCACTGAACATAAAATGATGAAGTAAGTCTGTTTTCCCTAAAAAGCTGATGAGACCAATGGGAGAGCCAGGTGGGGATAGGATCCTTGTTTGGATCTGCCCTTCAACTGGATACCCAGGCAAACCATTGCTTCTCTATAAGCACAAACCATGCAGAACAGAAAAACAATTCAGGGCATAGGTGGGATACCCACATCCCCAGCTTTCATTGATTTTATTCTCAAGATGGGAACCTGCTTTGAAGTTGAGATCCAAGGTGGCAGTTGGATATGTAACCTTCCTTCTCTCCTGTTCTTGTATATAATCAACAGTCATGGCATTGATTCTGCAACCACAGTAGTTGTTCTGTGGGAGATTTTCTCAAAGTGGTAGCACAGCAGGGGAAAAATCAAATATGTTGTAAAAGTTATTATCAAAATTACCTCTTTAAAATGTGGAAATCATTATTCTTCTGGCATTACAATGGAACAATTTAAAGAACAAAATATATTCAATATTTTGCATGGAGTGACTTCCATCAGACTTTGGGGGAAGTTAATAAATCAACAGAAACCACTTAACTGCAGCATTTTCATGGGTCCAGTGGAATTCTAAGCAAATAACAGGTTTGTAAGAATGAAAAGTCACTTATATTATACACGCAATCTAATGTTCCAAGGAGTGTAAAAGATGCTTAAGTGTAAATATTTTATGCAGCCTTGACTCTCAGTAGTAATTGCAAGCCATTAAAAAGAATGTTAAGCCATAGCTGTTAGCACTGGCTCAGCCCCAAGTAAACACTGAACCCTCACGGAAGGGGGTTAATTGGTACAAGAAGAGGCAATTTATTAAGGAACACTGAAACCCTGTATACACCCAAAGATCAGACCAAACTGCAGAAATCTTGTGTGAATATTACATCTGATAATCAGACTTTTTTTCTACACTGCACTTCAGAGTCTCAGCCTATGTAGAAAACTGAAAAACCAGCACAGTTTTTCTATGTGGCTCCAATAAACCTTTACCTGGTGCCCTTCAGTCTGCCCCTTCCCCATGCCAACCTCTCTTGGAAAGTTTGTCTCTGACTAAAACATAAGCTTACTGGGAAGAAAAGCCAACATGACAATTAAGCCAAGTGTGTGGGACTCATGTTTCTTGCCTTCACTAAGTTTGGCACACTGTACGAGAGCCTTACTCGTCTTGTACAGGCCCATTTAACTTCTTCTGGATTGATAAGCTTGTATTTATATGAATCTTCTTGAGAAACCATCTTCTACAAGGTTTCTGACCCCTTAAGGCACAGTAAGGCAAATGGATGTAGGTAGCAGTCGATTCTTCTCATGCCACTGTCTTGTGGACAACTTTTCTTTTTTTAAATGACGGCTTAGAAAAACACAGTTTAGTTGTTTAGTCATCCAGAGTGGAGTTCTGCCTTCAGATCTCTATGTGCCACTGTAAATCTGGGATGCACTCTTCTTCCAACAAGCCTTAGGACCATTATGCACAGCATCAGTGCTCCGTTAAGGAAAGCCACCCGGAAAATCTGCAGACTCAAGAGCCAGATCCAGTCTCCAAGCTGAAAGAAAGGGTCACAACTTTTTACGTTTCTCTCTCCCTGACATAATCTTTTTCTTGGCCTGCCATGCAGATGTCTCCTGCATATCTGCTGTTTAAATTTTACAAGAAAGGTGCACAGGGTGCATGGCATTTATGTGCAGTTTGGAAAGGCCGAATTTTATTGTTTGGTTTTTAGAATTTTTTTTAGGTAAAGTCAAATTCAAAGCCCATTGAGGTCACTGGGAATTCTCCCACTGTGCTCAGCAGGATTTGGATCAGGACCACAAACTAGAATATCTTGAAATCAGTGTTTAAAAGCCTAGACAAACTGAAAACAGGTTTGTGAAACCCAAATACAACCCCACACCCCACACTATGTTTTGCTTCCCATGGAAAGGTAGCACAAATGCAGGAAATGAGGAATCTGATAGCTGCAAGATTTTATAGCTCTGATCCCCAAATTTTCCACCTGGTCTCTAGATGAAGCAAATATGGTTACATTTGTTTATTTAATTAATCTAAAATAAACAGGAAGACACTTCTCTGATACACTAAAGCAATTTGCAATATTATCTGCTTTGTCATAGTTAATTTTGCATTACTAAATGCCATTATTTGGGATGGGGCCCTTATTTCTCATACAGAAAATAATTTGCCTCTAAAATTGCACTGATAGTTATACCTTACATTTTCATAGATTTATAGCAAATGACATTAGTATAGAATTGGTGTCAACGATAGGGAAAAGAAATCATACTTCAGTGACTATAAGGGCTTCAAATTTTCTGATTTTGGATTCTTAAATAACATGACCAGGCCAAGCCTTAGTCTTGAAAAAATGAACCAGAAAAAGGTTTGTGAATTTTTACATGTACTTTTTTCACTTCTAATTCCTGGTTCATAGGATTTAGCAAGGATTTTGTGAGTACAACTGAATCATCTTAAAATTATGGTCAGATTAAAATAGAATTTTGAATAACAGCCCTCATCATTTTAGATTTTTTTTTCTAGTTCCACTATTCTCTTAATTTATTTCCTAAGCTTTCTTGTTTATTCGTCATTTTTGCTTTTCAACTGTAAGCTCTTAAGGCTTTCAAAGCAGTGTTCAAGTATTTGTCACCCCACTGGATTAAAAATATTATTCCAATTCTTTATTTTCCACTAAAATGTCATCCAAAGCTATATTAGATAACTCCAATCTTTATTTTTGCACTACTCATATGAACAGAGCTGCTTAATTTTGAATTAGAAGTAAAAGTGAGTAGCTTATTTGAAAAGAGCTATTAGGTAGTATCTGGAGTATCCCACACACACTGACATGGTAAGTCAGAAAAGTGCTAAGAATACTTGTAATAACACCACATATGTCAAAATGTCATTCTTCCAAAGAAAAATCTATTATACATTAATTCAAGAACATTAATTGAAATTTTAGAACTTGTAATATTTCTCTGATTTTTTCCCCCGAAATAGTAAAAAAAAAAAAGGTCTTGAGTTCTGTGTTTTTGGGTTTGTTTGTTTGTAGGATTTTCTCTTGGGGCAGGGAGGGGTCAGGGCATGCACTTATGGTTCTGTAATGCAAGACAACACTAATAAGGATTGTTCTGTCCTGTCTGGACCCTGCTAGGCAGGTTTTCTGCTTGGACCTATCTAATAACATTCTATTGTGTGCAATTCCCACTGGATGCACTGTATAGTTTACTAGGATTGGAAACTGAAGTGCATTGTGGAAGATGTAAGCCATCCAAGGAGGAACTCAGCTACAAAATCTTTGTCTTTTTTTTGTGACTGTGCAATTCAACAAGCAGGTGTATGCTAGCAATATGTTATACAGAATATTTCAGTTCAGCACAACAAATTGTTAACATTCCCATTAAGTGTCAGCAAGTCTGAAAGGAATCTTTCCCAGAATATTATGGCATTTCTGCAAAATAATAATTTATGTAATATAAATTACAGTTTTGTACAAAACCATTCTGGATCTCTAAACTTCCCCAGGTGTCAAGAAGTCCATAAAATCATAGAATCATAGAATGGTTTGGGTTAGAAGGGACCTTAAAGATTGTCTAGTTCCAACCCCCTGCCATGGGCAAGGACACCTTCCACTAGACCAGGTTGATCAGAGCCCCATCCACCCTGGCAATCACAGCTTCTCTGGGCAACCTGTTTCAGTGCCTCACCACTCTCCCAGAAAATGATTTCTTCCTAATACCTAATCTAAAACAACTCTCTTTCAGTTAAAAATGTTGCCCCTTGTCCTGTCACTATATGCTCTTGCAAACAGCCTGTCTCCATCTTTCTGAGAAGAGGAGGCTCAGGAGGGACCTTATTGCCCTCTACAACTCCCTGGCAGGAGGTTGTAGTCAGGTGGGGATTGGTCTCTTCTCACAGGCAACTAGGAATAGGACAAGAGGGCACAGACTCAAGCTCTGCCAGGGGAGGTTTAGGTTGGATATTAGGAAGAGATTTTATTACAGAGAGAGTGATGAGGCATTGGAATGTGCTGCCCAGGGAGGTGGTGGATTCACCATCCCTGGAGGTTTTCAAGATGAGACTGGATGTGGCACTTAGTGCCATGGTCTAATAATGACAGTAGGGTTGGACTCGATGATATTTGAGGTCTCTTCCAATCTGATTGATTCTATGATTCTATGATTCTTGTAGGCTCCCTTCAGATATTGGAAGGAAGTTCTAAGTTAAGTTGCCTGTCACTTCTTTCTGCACAGGTATCTTACTCCAAATTGTGTGCATGTCAGTGTACCTCATAGCACACTTATACCAGTGATGAAATGATGAGGAAGTACCCCTGAAATATCACAGTACAGTCCTAAAAATGCTTTTTTTTTTTTTCAGCAGCCCCATAGCTTATGCAGCTTGGAGTATAGTCCCCAGGTGATTGCATTGCCATGACATGGAAGCTACCTCAAAATCTACTGCCCCTGTGGTCTATAGGGAATTCCCATGCCTTGTACTGACTTTGGGATCCAAATACACCAAGGTGGTATACAGCAGGTATATGCAACAAAGGTTAGCATATGTTACTTGTATAGGACTGCAGGATACCAGATACCTTGCAGATGAATACAAAGACAAGGTGCAAAAATGTAGTATACTGTACCTACAAGATCTAAGGAACAGAAAACAAGAAGCAACTTCACTGATACAATGGAGTTTTACCATAAACTTGAATTTCCACTGAAGGAGTTGTTCAGAGCTGCATTTCGATTTATGTCCTTCTCCGATATGTTTGCAAAATACAATGAACCTCACATGAGAGCATTTTTGCCTTGTACACCTGTTGCTAATAAACATCTGTACAGGTAGCAATAGCCTTAGGGCTGGAAACTGAATCTGGTATGTACCACCAGCAAAGCATAAGATACTTTTTATTAAGACAAATATTTTGAGGATAAAATGTATTCAGTATACCACTGCAGAAAATTTCCTAATGATATTAAGAGTTATTGCTTTAACAGCCAACAGAAATATGTTTTCATCAGATATATTATTCACTGCATTATTTAGTTTTGTTTATATTTCAGCCTGTTTGTAGGCTGAAGTGGTATTTTAGCTAAGAACAGTATGTCATGATATACAATATTATCACGAGCGGTATATGCTTTTCAGAGGGGATATAATGCTCCATTTGCATTCACCATATGAGTTCACATTTGAAAATAAATCTTCACATAACCCACAAAGAGGGAGGCAAAACCAGGGAG
This sequence comes from Acanthisitta chloris, assembly GCF_000695815.1. Taxonomy (NCBI): domain Eukaryota; kingdom Metazoa; phylum Chordata; class Aves; order Passeriformes; family Acanthisittidae; genus Acanthisitta; species Acanthisitta chloris. Next base: position 70,956 of record NW_008693339.1, on the reverse strand, counting down.
AAACCAGAGGCAGCAGAGTTAGTGGATACAAAACAGGCTCTGGGGAAACTCCTTCTAATGTTACTTACATATGCATATATCATGCATTTCTGCTGAAAAATAAGGATTTATCTTTTTTTTATGTGCACATATGGCACAAACCATATGAATGAAAGTATGGTATTATTCTAGACAGAAGGAAGAAATAAAAAGATGCTTAAATCCAAAGTCAGATGTTCAAAAGGTAAGAGACACTCCAAACAACCTAACTTGCTCTGCTTTTGTTCTCTTCTCCTCCTCTCCCTCCTGGAACTTGCTATATACATCTGGGTCTTTAGTTACATGATCACATGCTAGCCTACAAAAGATCTTTGTTTCAGTCCATGTACATTCAAAGGAGAAATGATGGCGAAATGCTAGTGAACAAGACTCTGTCTCATCTGTTTTTGATAAATCTAAGATTTTTCAAAAAATTAATCAAAATCAAAATCTGTTCAAAACTAATCCAAAAGAAGGGTCTGGATTGACTTAAAAATTTTACTTCAATATGTTCATCCAGCTATGCAACACAAATGCATGATGAGAGACAGAGAAGGCAAAAAAGATTTATTTGCATTCATTTGGGTTGATGTCTATAATTTTCTCATGTTTTCATCACTTATAACACAGTCATCCCAAAACGATGCCACTAAAACCTGCATTTCAGATCATATCATCATGTGCTTAGATGGTGTATGATGCACCCAGTAATTTAAAGAAAATATGACTTAAGAACTCCATTTTACAAAATATGTTCAGGCTTTACAAATATCAGACTTTTTCCTTATATATGCTCTATGCTTAAGAGATCAGATGCTTTAGCTACTGGCTCCAGCTGACTGGGACTCAGCAAAAGACATTAAAACTTCATATAGTGATCTCAAACCACTTTCCAATACATAAAAATGCCATGATTTTAAGACGTTTTCTCCCCTGACTCTTCTGAACTAGGAGCAGGTCAGGTGGGAAGCCTGGGAAAGATTTCTTTCCAAATCTTCCATTTTCAGTCTGATAAGCAGCAAGATAAGTCTCTGAAACACATCGTTTATCTAAAATGAAATATTGTTCATTTTGGCCATAATACTGTGATAAGAACTCCCAGATTCAAAAGAGATGGGAAGTTATATATAGGATGCTTCAGATTCCTTAATGGCATACATTCAAAATAGGATAATAATGCAGGATATTAGGAATAATTTCAACAGGTAATAATTAGTAGGCAAACTATAATGAATAAAAATGAGTGTGATTTTATCCCATAACTATTTCTCATAGATGAAGTGGGACACTCACTGTTATGGCTCAGGTTTTTTCTTGCTACCTTGCTGAATGAAGTGTCTTAAAAGTAAATCTTATTCCAGCTTGGATCAGTGAGAATTGTTCAGCTGAAGCAGAATTTCCCCTTTAATCCTTTTATGTCATCTCTAAAATGAGCATTTGAGGAAAATGCACTTGTGATCATAGAATCGTAGAATCACAGAAAATTCAGAGTTGGAAAGGATCCACAAGGATCAAGGAATCCAGCTCTTGGCCCTGCACAGGACATCCCCAAGAATCATGTCATGTGCCTGAGAGCACTGTCCAAATGCTTCTTGAAGTCTGGCAGGCTTGATGCCATGACCACTAGTCTGGGGATCCTGTTCCAGTGCTCAACCACGCTCTGGGTGAAGACCCTTTTTCTAATATCTAATCTGAACCTACCCTGGCACAACTTCATGCCATTTCCTGAAGTCCTGTCACTGGTTGCTAGAGAGATCCATGCCTGCTTCTCCACTTCCTTCCATGAGGAAGTTGTCTACAGTGATGAGATTTCCCCTCTGTCTCCTCCAGGCTGAATAGACCAAGTGACTTCAGCCTCTCCCTGTATGAGTTCCCCTCAAGGCCCTTCACCATCTTTGCAGCCCTCCTTCAGAAGCTCTCTAATAGCATAATTTCTTTCTTGTGGTGCCCAAAACTGCACACAGTATTCAAGATGAGGCCACACCGGCACAAAGCAGAGTGGGACAATCACCTCCCTCCACCAGCTAGTAATGCCTTCCCTGATGTACCCCAGGATGTGTTTGGCCCTCCTGGCTGCCAGGGCACACTGTTGACTCACACTCAACTTGCTATTGACAAGGACCCCCAGGTTCCTTTCCACACTCTTATACCCCAGTCTGTATGTACATCCAGGGTTGCCCCTTCCCAGGTTCAGAATCTGGAAGTTGTCACCTCCCTCCACCAGCTAGTAATGCCTTCCCTGATGTACCCCAGGATGTGTTTGGCCCTCCTGGCTGCCAGGGCACACTGTTGACTCACACTCAACTTGCTATTGACAAGGACCCCCAGGTTCCTTTCCACACTCTTATACCCCAGTCTGTATGTACATCCAGGGTTGCCCCTTCCCAGGTTCAGAATCTGGAAGTTGTCCTTGTTAAACTTCATTGGTGATTCAGTCCTCTAATTTGTCAAGGTCTCTCTGCAAGGCCTCTCTGTCTTCAAGGGAGTCAACAGCTATTCCTAATTTTGTATCATTTGCAAACTTGCTTGGTATCCCTTCAAGTCCTGCATCCAAGTCATTTACAAAGATGTCGAAGAGAATGGAGCCCTGTGGAACTCCACTAGTGACTGATTGCCAGCCTGATGTAATCCCAATCACTATCATGTCTTTTTTTTTTAATAACAAAGATCCTGATGGGGTTGTACTTACAAATTGGGGTGAAAGAAAAGAATTTTCAGCTACTAATAAAATATGGTTGCCCCATCTCCTTATGATCCCGCATGTTGAGCTAGTTTGCATGGCCAGAATATCTCAAATGAAATTTCTGAAATTACAGACTTTATTAAGCATATGAAGAATTAAAAGTACAGCTTCTGGAAGTCATAATTTTCACACAGTAAAAAATTCAGATGACACTTTTAGATTAGCAGAAATGTATTTTGCTTCTACTTCTTTTTTGTTTGAATCTACTTAAATACACATCTTAATATACATGTCTACTTACTGATTTCTATATCCATTATACTCCTCCATAGTCATAGCAAGAATAAGGACGTGTGCTCTAATAGAAAGGAAAGACAACGCTGCTTCCTAAAATGTTTTAATCTGGATGATGCTGTAAGGTGCAGAAGGCTGTGTGACCACCTGGATTAGAATATAGCTGATGTTCGAAGAAAAAAAATGCACTGGGGTTGCATAAAACCCCTTTTTCTTCAACATGCTAAAGTCCACCCTTCTTGTTTGGACAGTCTTTGATACCCATCATAAAGTCTTCTGGGAAGAGCTCAAGTCCACTTGGTTTTAAATAGCAGTTAAATTACAGAGTCTGCACTAGACAGTAAAGCCTATTTCCTTAAGTATCTTTAGGGTGTGTTTCAGGCCAGCAGCAAGACTGGTCTGGAAAGATTTTGCAAGAGCAGAGGGCTTGAAGGTGCAGTACTATCTTAGTCAGACCTAATCCAGGCTGTTAGCTGAAAACATGGGAACACTGCTGGGTCCATATACCATTGGTCAGAAAACATGCCTATCCCTCCCCTCCTGGACACTGAATCTTTAGATGGGAAACACACTGTGCTCATTGAAGAAACATTTTCTTGAGGCTCTTTTTCCAGCTTCCATGATAAATTACTGGACAGTGAGGATCAGGATGGGATTGATACCATGGAAAATTTCCTGTTTCAAGAACTCAGATGCTATGCTCTTTATTTTTGTGAGATTTTCTCAACTGAACCAGGAAAATAAAATATTTGATTCTTCCTTCTTCACCAGATGTGCAAGAAAGACCCAGAATTTCTGGATATAAAGGTATCATATGAACTCCAGATCAGTGAAGCATGCCTCTGTATGAACTCAGAATTCCCAGCAGGCTTCAGAAAGAGTTATTTTTCTTTCAGGGATACCATTTGTTTTCCATTATAGCCACCTTCTGTTAACATTTTTCTGAGATGAGACCTTGTATCTAATTGTATTCATCCACAGCTCAGTCCATGACTGACTTTCCTGGCACCACATGTCTGTGTTTGTCCTGATTCCAAGATACTCCAGGAACTGTATGACTATCTATGATCATTTCTTCCTCCCCCATCCAAAAAAAAGACCTATCTGGGAAGAGATAATTGAATTCCCTCCTACCTGAAAACCAGTAATAACTTTATCATGGTCCCACAGAATGATCATGGACACTTGTAGAGTGAAATGTCTTCAAAATTAAGCAGGACATCTCTCAGTTGCCTATGTAACCCTCCTTCTTAAAACGAATTCTTTCATGTCTCTAAATTTACCCTTTCTGAGGGAAGACTGCAGACAGAAAAGGATGTTCTAGTTTAGTCCTTTCAGCTTTATTCATTGCTCATGCTTTTTTTGCCATTTTGGGAATTGGTGAAGTCTACAAATGTCTTTTTAGAACAACCACTTGAAGCAATTGCCATCCCTCCTGCAGCATCTGTATCCCTTTGTTTGTTGTTCTTTTCTTGCTCACTCACAGTTCTCAGAATATGAAACTCAAACATTTAATAAATACTTTCATGCAAATCACATTTCTCTTCTAAGCCCTCAGTCTGTTCCTCCCTAATGATCGATGTTGTATGTAAAACAGCTACTGCTATAGTAGCTCCCTTCTGCTTTTGAGACAAAATATCTTCAGTACAGTTGTCAAATAGGTTTCAGCTACCACTTCACCTAGTAGTTTTAGTAGGATTCTGCTTTTTATCTTGTTCTTCTTAAACCTCTTCACATGTACAGGCACACAGAAATTAATTTATTACGTTTTCCAAAAAAATCATCATTTGGTTTGTCCAATCCAGTCCTCACAGTCACAGACAAACACACAAAAGATGCACCTCTTCCAGCAGTCCACAAAACATACTGTATGCATCACAGTATACAACACTTCATGTGAGTCTGTGTGTATATGTATTTGAATATGTATACATATCTGTTATAATAAATACCCCTAGCAAAAGACAGAAAATCTCAACTGTATTTCATAGAAAGTGAGCAAGAGACTTAAAAGGCATCACGAGTTACCTCTTCAACAGCAGGTTCTGGATAATCATAGAAAATGTACACATCTTTAAATTAAAATATAAAAAGAAGATATTTCCATTTTTTTCTTCATCCTTCCAAAGCAAATGAATCCCTTCTGTAGGTAGTTTTCCCATGATTTGTCTCTGAGTTTTGATTATGTGATGAAACTTTTTCCTTTTTGTTTCCCTGCTCCTCTGCTGATCTCTATCTTTTTCAAGGTGATATCCAGATATGTTCTTTCCCTTGTAAGAACACACAAGGTATCTAATCTGTGACATTCTGAGGTATTGAAAAGGAACCGATTCAAAGATAAATATTCACTAGGGTTGTATAGTGAGAGTTCCACCAGGAGCAACACTAGTTCCCAACAAACTGTGTCTAGAAATAGGATGAGCATTGGCAATGAATGTCAGCTTCTTTCCTGTGTTATCTGTCTGTGTGGAGGCTGAAACTAGGAATTCATCCTTGAGAAGCGTGAAAGTTCCCATTCTGAACAAAATGCCAAAACTTTATTTGACCAAAGCAGCATGTAGGCTGTTTTCCTGGGAACACAAAGAGATGGATGCAAATTTGAGTTCCAACTCGAGATAGCTCCATCTGCAAGAGGATGGAGCCAAAACTGATACAAGCCATGCTCATTTTGAAAGTGATAGTTGTTCTTCTTCTGGACTTCAAAAGCTGCTCCAGTATACCCTGTGATGTATATACTTTTTTAGAACCTGCCACAAGCTGGGAAATGTCATCTCTTTTAGATGACTGCATAACATCATCTTTCCATAAAGTTTTCCATTGTATCAGTAAGAGAGCAGAGAAATTGCTTGCCTGAGAGACAAACCTGAAGACTCAAAGACCATCCAGCTGCCTGAATAAATCAGCCTCATTTTCCCTCTCACAGGACAGGGCCTTCAAACTTTACAGTGTTTGGGCTGAGCAGAACCACACCTGAGATGCTGACCTTCAATATTTGTACTTGCATGCCAGATGAGAACTCAATGTGTTTGCCTATTTCCACGGTGAAAAGTCCTTCTTGAAGTTTGGAGTTCCCTTCCTATCTAAGACTGAGTGATCCTGTGTCCATAAAATGCAAATAGCCTGACATTCATTTCAACTTATCTGTGCACCTTGACAGCTTAAAAAGGGAATATTTTTCTTCCCAAAGAGTTTCCAGAATAATTCATTGATGTTTGCTTGGTGCTCAGATTTTGCTGTAATATGCACTACACAAATATGTAGACAGCTTAGTTTCATTACACAGATATGACTACCCATATGTTATTAAAAAATAGATCGGAGGAGAGGCCATATTCTTTGAAATAGACTGTCACTTCATCTGTCAGTTACTGAAGAAAGGTAAATTTACCTTCTATTGATCATTTCCTACTGATTTAATAAAAATATTGAAAAAAGGGATGAGGAATACTAAAAGCGTTTACCAAATTTGACCCTGGCTTGCAAAATCAATGGAAACTTGCCATGCTTTAAAAGGTAAGAAAAAAATTAAGATGCTAAAAATAAATTGGTAAAAGAGAAAAGTTCCTGTAATTTTAGGTTTAAAATATGAGCCTGAGTAATCAAGGAAAGTATTTTTACTGTCCTGTCAATATTTTTCCTGGAAGCTCTGGTAAATAGACTTTCTTTAGATCTGTAGTGTGCGTGCCTAATGGTCTTAGGTGTCTCTTACCGCAGAAAACTTTATCCTTAAGAAATACAGTAAACAGGAACTCTGTGGTTACGTAGTTCATGAAAGAAAAAAAAAACAAAACATGCTCACTGCCATGACACACAGACAATTTATACTGATTTAAGAAGAAGCTGTTCTCTTCTATTTTGAATCTTTCATGTCAGCCTTTGTTTCCATTGCCTTAAAAACTTCTGTTTTTAAAACCTATCAGTGAACTGGATCATGTTTTCTCAGTCATTTGAATTAACATCCCCGTAACCCCAGGAGCCCCAGAAAAGTGCTGGAAAGCAGAAGGGAGCTTTTCTTTTCCTTTCTAAAGCTCTATTTATTTACTTTGCTGGAGAAAAAGATCAGCCATCTTCTATTCTAAATCAGCAGCTTGTAGAAACTGTGACCCATCCAAGACTGAACTAAGCTAGAAAAATTATCTCAAGATCACTTAGGCACATAAATCTCCCAGGTTATGTGTCACCTCAATCACTTATTTTTTTACCACTCTTTGCTTCAAAAGCTGTCACTTGCACAAATGAAATAATGCAGCATCTTGTTGGCTCTGCACATCTCCCCATCACCTGCACCTCATTCCCACAACTTGGTTCCTTTAGCAACACTGATCCTACATTCAAAATGAAGTCCATCATTCCAGTCCCAGATGTATGCACAGTTCAACTGGATAACACAGGGGAAGGTTGGCCTTGCAAAGGGTATGCTAGCAGGGGAATGAACCTCAGTATTTGGTGTTACTGCTCTGACATGCAGGGCAGGTGTTCTGTTATCATGCCTCATTGGTAGAAGCTCAGACCATTCTTCATCACAGCACTGATAGATAGGAGGCATATCTCCTTCTCTTAACTCCTTTTGAAGGTAGCTGTATTGTTAGGTAGAACCATAACAAATGCAACCCATAGCATTGCACAGAGATGCAAATGCATTATAGTAATAGTCTGAAAACTAAACAAGATCAATACAATAATCAAAATAACAACATTACAGTTAGTTTATAAACCATCTATTTTCTTTAATGACAAATTCATGTTAAACTTGCTGATTGTAAAAAAATATTATCTCCATTTATTTGACAATCAGTTATTATGTTATCTCCCTATTGGTGCAAGGACACTCCTAGAGAGAAGGAAGCATGTGAATGTAGTGTAGATATGGCCCCAGCCCTTACAGATTGCAGTCCAGTGAAGATCCCATTTTCTGTTATCCATTTTGGTGGCTGCTGTATTTGTGGGATGGATTGGTGGGAGCTATGAGATATTCAAGCACAAGTGCAAGGCATCAGCATGTCCTGCTGCTCACCTCACCCCTCTGCCAGAGTTGCTTCTCCAGGGAGAAAGGTGACCACCGTGTATTCAGATAGGCCTAAATTCATGGGTTTTTTTGACTCTGCTCTTACTGTAACATCAAAGATGGCTGCGGCATTTTTTAAAGGGCAATTTTTATGTACCTGAGAAGGTGGAAGAACTATTAAATGCTTCATGTGAAAATCACTGCAAAGACTGGACTTAAGCTGCTTCAGACTTGTGCCATTCGTACTACCTACAGTGCAAAGCAAGAAACGGCTGAGAAGATCCAGCTAAATCGAATCACCCCTTAGTAATCACAATGAAAGTAGGGTTTCTTGCAGGTTTTGTGTGTTTTTTTCTGTTGTTTTATTCCAATGATCTTTGCACTCTTATCTTGCCTGAGAGCCCTTCTTTTTTGAGTTAGTTTTTCCATCTTGGCCCAAGTACTCGGTTTGTATTTGGCTCAAATACTCTCTGTATCTCTTGTTCAGGTGATTTAAGTGCTGTGCACAGAAGAGCAGAAGATGTTGAAGGTCACCTATTGTACTGTTAGACTGATGTCTGTTGCTTTGTATCCTCTTCTTACATGACTTCATTTTTCCCAAGAAGCACAGCTCTCACTTTTCTCAATCTATTTCCTTGGACACTGCAAGAAGCAGTCTTTCCAGTCTGTGTTGTCAGCAGTATTTTCAGTGAAAAATACTGATATTTTGCACCACTTATCATGTTAAATGAACTTTTTCACTAAAAACAGATTTTCAGGTTGCCAAAATTGGAGTTAAAATGAGGAGAGGAATCAGGTTTGATGAATTTTCTGATGTGAAAAATGTTGAGGCGGAAAACCTTTTCAGAAACTTTTCAAAATGACATACTGCTTTCGAGACAAACTTCTACTGTACTTTGAAACAATCTAATTCAAACACCAGAAAAAAACTGTGGGAAAACAGAGAGAAAAAAAATTTCATGAAAAAGAAACAAAACACACATGAATTGACAAACATTTTTCAGAAGAATTTTCAGAATTTCAACTATCTAGCATGATTTTTAATAAATGACAGATACACAATCTAAAACACGTCTTCTGAATCCAAAACTAAACACCTTCTATCACTTCCAGTCTAGTGTTACTGAAATAAACCCCATGACTGCTTTCAGTGACCTAAGATAAATTAGAGCAATTATGAATGAAAAATTAAGTTGATTTGCCAGAAATTATTTCTGGCACACAAAAAGTTATCACAGAATCACAGAATGGCTAATGTTGGAAGGGACCACTGGAGTTCTAGTCCAACATCTCTGCTCAAGCAGAGTCTCTTAAAGCATGCTACTCAGTACTGTGTCCAGACAGTTTAGCTGTTACATCCCCATAGTATTTTCGTGTGAATAGTTGATACAAATTGAACTCCACACAGAACTGAAGCACCATGCTTTAAGTCTAGAATAACACCTCTGAGGTTAGTAATGACTCATTTAATTAGAGTTAGGCTTAGTGATCAGATCAGCATCAGCACCTGAAGAGCACAGTTTTGGGGACACCTTTTGAGGAGAGGTAGGAGGCCAGTTCAGATCTCTCCAGAAACTGCAACTTGTCCTGAGAATTTTCAGGGAATCTTCTAGACCCCAAGTAAGATATCACAGCATCTTTTTCCAGCTTTCCTTTTAAAACTTCATAGGTGATGATGTCTACGGATGTGAAGCTGATGTGGAGGGGCGAGTGGATGAAAATACTCCTTTGGAGTTCAAACTATGACATGAGTGCTGAAATGCCAGAGCCATTCTGTTCTTCATCTTTCCCCATAAGCCATCCAGGGTAGGAGCCCTACAGCCACCCTTCTGCCTCTGGTGACCCTCATCTGCCTTTCCCTGGTTCACGGTACAGGTGGGTCCAGGTGAGCCTTCCCTGGGTTCTCTGTATCACTCACAGCAATCACATGGGTACAGAAATTCTCACAATTGCTGTGCCTCCACAAATCTCACTCCTGCCTCTTCATGAGTGCAGCCCTGGGAACCAGCACAGTTCCCTCTATGATAACCATGCCTTTCCAACACGTAGCAGCAATGCTCTGATCCACCCACCAGCACGAGATGGGTTTGTATGAACAGGGTTGTGCAACAAACAAAACCTTAACTGTATCTGAAACCCTTTTCTCTGCTCAGCTTTCAGCTCGGTACTGTTTATTTTTGTTCAACAACAAAAACAGATGTTTTGTGGTGTTTTTGCTTCTCCAGATGTACCATTTAAAACGCTGTCAGCTGTTCAAAGTCTGCTGATTTTTGGAGAGCAGAAGGAGCTGTGGGAAGTTAGCTATCTGGCAGTCGAAATTGAATTTTAGAGGTGCACAGTCCAGGTTTTTTCAGTGGACATAGCATGATTAAGGATTCACTTAGGACTTCTTCGAAGGGTCCCAGTGTGGCTCAGGTCCACAGTGCAAACTGCATATATCTCAGCAAATTGGACCTTGGCATGAGCAGAACGTGTTTTAATGTACGGATCACAGCTGCCAAGACACACAAATTCTCTGTGTGATTGCTTGGATTTCTGGTCTCTCTCTCATTGGGGAGGAAATGTCATGATCACATGGAGACTTAGCATGAGAGGCCACTGTAAAAAATAAATAAAATAGAACCATATTTTCTGACTGGAAAGAGAAATGCAATTTACCATCAGATTTTTACTGCAATCATGTTATTTTGAAGTGTAAGTAATGTTTTTCATACAAAGAAATAAGCAAAAGTGTTGAGGTCTTTTTTTTCCTACTTTGTTTTTGTTCAATAGAAGTAAAGACTGAAAGAGTCTGATGAAAATCTGCATTTGGACTTGAAACGCAGTTTCTTCAAGTGTGCAGATTTTGTTATGATTCCATATTTAGCTCAATGTTGAAATCCTACTAAGGTGTTGGACTGTGTATGTGGAGTAAGATGAAGGGTATTTATCATAATTTGTAGTTGATGTGAATCCATCACACATCAAAAATATATTTGGCTTTAAAACTTACAACATGGGAGAAACTTCTATAAGCCAGAAGGTGATAGTCCTGCTAACTTGAAAAAACAAATACTGTAGTTACTTCCGTATTCTTGCCCGAGGATCTGAAATCAATAGTGGTTTTTTAAATTCATTTTACATTTATATGTATTTAGACTCTTCCACTGAAACTTTCCAGTTTCACATGCCTTGTAAACCACTGCTCCAGAGGGGAACCCGCTGAATGCTTAATCCTGAAATTCAGATCAATCAGTTAATTCATAGCCACATTGAAGGGCAGATTAAAAATTTTCCTAATACTAAAGCAAAGAAGATCATTTCTATTCTGCAGAGTGGATTTCTGTTACATTTTCTGCACGCTATGGTCTGTATGTAAATCAATATAACCTCCCAGCTTCAGATCAATGTTTTCTTGGCTTCTATATTAACTGTATCAATCACATCCCTAATTTCATTACTGAAACTAGTTTGTTACTTTTGGCCATGCTGCTTTGATGAAAGACTGCAGGTTCAGTCCCCTGACAGACACTGTAGCAGGCTTCCTGGGTTAGGAATACCCAGCAGCTGTAGCCTCATACCTGACTTCAAAGAAGCTCACTGAGCAGATTGACTGGGCTTCCATTTATTGTGCAGAAACATGGAAAGGTTTGTCTTCGTCTGAACAAGAATAAAACAATCCAGCTGAAATGTCAAAGAAATATAAATGGAAAAATACAGAATCATGAATTTAGAGACCAACCTAGAACTTTTTTTAACTCTTTCTCTTTTAACATTAAAAGTGGATGACTTGCTCCAGTGATGAACTTGATTGAAAAGGAGCAAATGTAAAACTAAATGAGGAAATATTTCCTTTATGTTATGAGTGTTTCCTCCTAGAAAATGAAACACTGCAAGTCATCATGGAGGCCAGAAGTTCCTAGGGTTATGAAAGGCTATTTGCTTGGGTAATACAATCATTCAGTTACAAGCAGAGGTCGAGAAACTGATGGAAGAGAAACTTATTTCCAGAAACAAGCCAGTTCCAGAGTGAAGAGACAGATGAGACATTCCTCCCAAGCTGATCAAACTACATCTGTCTTGCATGCTTAACTGCAGACTTCTGATTGACTGCTATCCACTGTCAGTCTTATCAAAATGTAAACTGTTGATTTAAGTTTTTTAAATTGTGATCTGAGAACTAAGTGTTTATAAAGAAACACTCAGAGCATAGTTAGGCTGTTCTTGATCTTGATCTTTTGTTACAGTGAATAGAGCTTTTGTATAGAAGAATATGTGTGCCACCAGAAAAGACAGAGTAAACTACGCTCCTCCCTCCTGACAAATCTTTGTCTAACTTTTTTCAAAAATCTTCATTAACTACCAGTGTCAACAACCAGTCTATTACATATTTTCTCTGTCTTCACACTGAAAAGCCTTTTCATAACCTTTAAGCATGCATCTCTCATGCTCCACTGTAAATACTTTATTTCCCACTTTCAGTATGTAAAACTTTCAATTCTTCTGTTTACTGGAGGCTATTCTGTATTTGAATAATGTTATTTTGTTCTTCCTGCCTTCAACCTACCCTTAGAAAATAACTATTCTGTCCAGTCTCTTCTCATAGGCTACACAAAGCAGAGTACTTCAACTGGTGCTTCTCAGTAATCAATTTGCATGGCTTACTTGTACAGTGCTTGTCTCTTTATAATGCCTTTGCAAGAATCACTCTGAGATTTTTCATGTTTAAAATCACAATGTGCTCATTTCATCTCATGAAACTTCATCATGACAAGCAACTAACCTGTAAATAAGGTTTGGTGCAAAACTGGCTGAAATCAAAAAATTCTTATACCATTTCTCATTTGTGGATCATGGACACATCAAGGAAATAATTTAGTTTCCTAGCAGAAACAGCATAAATGTTTTTAAGGAAAACCACTCCACCAGCTGTTTCCTTTGCCCTCTCACCCTCCATCACAGTTCCAATCATGTTCTCAGGCTGATCATGTTGTTACTACAGAGATTGTGGTATGTTTATTTTTGTCATTTTAAGTGGTATGTTATCTAAATTTTTAATTTACTGGAAAATCTAAGTTCCTTTAAAACTGTATTTCAATAAATGATCATCTTATCAGCATTGGCCAATCATAATGACATTTACTACATTTCATTACAGTAAAACTTTCAAAGAGTGAAAAAATAAAGTGTTGATGCTAAGTAAAGGTTGCAACATTCCAGTTATTTTATCAGAATACAAAAACATCAAGCTGTATTTTGTTTGTTCCTTTTCTGGTGAAAGAGCTATTGGAAAAGTAGATTTCAAAATGTGATTCTCTCAATATGTATTGAAAATATTTAAATCACCAGAAATTCAGCATAATTAAAACTTAGTTTTCCCAATGTCTTTTCCTGTTGTAAGATCATTTTTGCAGCAATAATAGTATTTACATTATGCCAATTTCATACCTAGGGAAAGGTGCCATCTGGATCAGAGGATAACCATAGAGTCAGAAAATTATAGAAAGGCTTGGGTTGGAAGACACCTTAAAAATCATCTAGTTTCAATGGCACTGCCATGAGCAGGGATGCCACTCACTAGGTCAGGTTGCTCATGGCCCCAAGCAACCTGGCCTTAAACACTTCCAGGGATGGGGTACCCAGAACTTCTCTGGGCAACCCAATTCAGTGCCTCATCACCCACACAGTAAATAATTTCTTCCTAATGTCTAATCTGAATCTCTCCTCATTTAGTTTAAACTGACCCCCTTGTCCTATCCCTATCTGCCTAGGTAAAAAGTTGTTCTCCTTCTTTTTTATAGCACTCCTTTAATTACTGGGAGGCCTCAATGAGCAGGAATTGAACAAGACTTTTCTTTACAAGGCAGGTATTGGCAAATACAATAGTAGCAGTAGTAACAATAATAATAGTAATAATAATAATAATAGGCACTCAGATAATCAGATACCGGACAGTGATCCAATTTGTTGATTCTAAACAATATTATATTCTGTGCAGGCAGCAAATAAAGAACACTGCTTGAGCATACAGCATGGTGTGATGAGTTGAGCTGATCTATTCCCTGGTCAGATATACAGAGGTGAGATGGGTGACAGTGAGAGAAAGAGGAAGTACATCAGCCCTGTGGCTGTTCTTTTCTGATGAACTGGTCCTCTTTGAATTCTTGTTGCTTATTCTTCCTGATTAAATGCCAGCTTCAAACTAAAGAGGAAAGATTCAAACGGTAAATGTACAACAAACTAAAATAAGTACTGAATTAATTGCTATTTTGAAAAGTCTGTTTCCCCTAATACTCTAGAAAGCAGATAGAAAGCATCTACTATTAAACCATTCTTTGATAATTTTAGCTGGGTTCTTTCCCACTTCACGTTTGCCTTAATATCTGAGAAATGGACATTTATTCAAGTGACAGGCAAATTTAAGTTTGCTTAGCCAAATACCTAACGATTTAGATAGTTACTAAAAGCTTATCCAAACAATTTGAACCTCTTCAGTCAGCACTCCTGGCTGGAGATCTCACAAGAATATGGAAGCTGTCTTATGAGATGTTCAGTACTTCCTGTTTCTGGCTAATATTTTGGCCTTTGTCTGTTTCAGTCTCAGTATTCTGGCTTTTATCTGTTCCTGTCTAGGTATTTTGGCTTCCCTTGGTTTCTGTCCTCACTGGAAACCAAAAGTGCAGATGCATGTGAAAATGTGAAATCGTGAACAATATAGTTAAACTAAATATTTCGTATTCTAAAAGTTTGACTCATATTCAGATTTAAAAATGAGGAATAACTTGGTTACTTCTTAGGGGTTTTTTTTTTCAAAACTCATATGCTTCTCCCTGCCATAAAGGCTCTCAGAACAGTATTTATTACTAATTTGTGGCAGCTATGCTGCATGACTTAGCACTGTACATTTTGTGATGGTTAAACCTCCCAAAAGATTACATTGAAATCAGCTAAATTTTTCTAAGAAAGTAATCGATCCATGTCTACAAGGGGGAAAAAAAGAACAGGAAAAAACTGGGTCAAGAAAGTTCCTACATGAATTTTTTTTAGGATAATTGGTGGGCTAGAGTATCCTTACAACAAGCAGGTATTTTCCAGCTGGCCATGGGCAGCAGTGATTTCAGATCCAGCACGTCTGATGAGTTTCTAATGAAATTCAAACAATGCCTGCCCTGGCTCTTTGCAAATAGAGAATTCTGTGCTTAAACCCTGGAAGGCAGTAAGGCATGAACTCTTCTGTGTCAGCTTGGAGATTTGCAAAGGTTTGCAAGAAAAGAACTTCAAAATGGGGTCCAATGTAATGGCTGTCAGAACTGCTTGTTCATCTCACCACACTTGGCTGCATGTTCTCCAAAAAACACCCAATTCAGCCCTTATGGGCTCTCACATCAAGGATACAAAAGCAGCTGCAGTTGGTGAACCCTAGTGACTCTGGAAAGGTTCTTCAGAGCATCCAAGCATAGGTCATCTCATATTCTAGGAGCTCTCTTCAATTAGGGCTGGCCAAATAAATAAACAAGGAGATGAGGGATTTATTAATAAAACATATTACAGTGAAAATGCTGCTGGAGCCTGTGGATTCAGTTATTTCGAATATTTATAATAGCATTCCCAAAAATTTAAAGATCAGCTGCAAAGCTGTGGGAATGGGCAAGTAAACCAATAAAATGAGCCTAAGTGCTAATGTGAGGCCACCCAGGTTCATTCCCTCAGTGGTTACCAAAGTACATGTGAGATGCAGGAGTAGGTGTGTCTTCCCAGAACTATATAGTCTCAGACAAGGATTTCAGGCACCCTTCAATGCTACCCACCACTAGCTGTGTAGCTTGGAAGCTCTGGGCGAGCATGAAGTGAGATGGTGGTGTGCTTCTGAAGGTAGCAGAGGCTGCAATCTCACAGGAGAAGGAAAGCAAGGCAAGGTGCAGACAAGCAAGACCAGACCCTGATGGCATCTTCCTTCTGTGATGGCAGCAGATCCCAACTCCTTCCAAATCCCCATAAGCTGTAGAAGACCCTCCTTTCATAGATCCACCATCCTTGGTGCCTGGCAGGGCAGCAGCTCCCAAGTCCCCAGAGCTCCCCCGTTGTACCCTGTGCACTGTTTTATGTGAATATGCTGGCCCTCTGCTCCAACTCAGTCTTCAAGGGCCAGCAACTTCAGACCCTCTGGAAATTTTCCAAAGTACTGGTAATTTGCCAAAGTAGAGGTAACAGTACCCCAGCCCAAGCCATGGGTGTGTTCCTAGAGAAAAATATCCAAAAATTTGCAATTTTTCTAACTATGTTTTTTAGTAAGGATGAAAACCAATGTGACAGTCAAAATGCAAGAGCTTTGCTTTGGCTGTAAGATAGGTAGCTCCTTACCTGTGAGTTATTTAATATTATAAACAATAACATTAATATACTGAAAGGTAGTCACATACTACAAAATGAGAATTTAGCTTCCAGTGAACAGCTCTGTTCTGACTGCGAATAAGTCAGGACACCACTGCAAAGCCTGGTGGTATAAAACTTGGTGGAGAGGGAATGCATACTGGTATTTAGTTATTATGATCCCTTTATTAGAGTACTGAGTTCTTGGCAATGGAAAACAATTTTCTGGAAGGAATGAAATCTCTCTTGGGAATTAATCTGCCCTGCATAATTACGTGTGCATTCACAGGCTACTGGTGTCAGTGAAGAAGAGAAATGAACTGTTCAGTGAAACTTGTCTGGATTCTTCTTTGTTATGATTTTTCATCTCCTAAGGTGACAGGTATTTGATGCCTTTTTCCATAATTCTCCTTTAAAGGTTTTCATATACGTTAAAAAAAAAAGGAGGGGGGAAAAAGATTATCATTCAAGAGAAAATCTAAGTAAGCAAATGCATTTGGCTCTTACATACATGGAAAGTTTATTCTGGAGCCAGAGGTGGTTACTGTGACCATAATTTTACACAGACAGTTACAAGCAGTTATCTTGGTGGGTTCATACCATTTTAATGTGAAGCACTCTAGTGTTTTACTTTTTAGTATTTTTTCAATAAATAAAGCAGAATGAACTCCAATGGTACGTGCTGCCAACTGCTTTCTCAACCACTGCTCTTTACAGAGGATAATTTATAATGGTCAAAGATAAACTAAAGTACAAGGCTTGAAGAAATATGACTTCAGGTTTAAAAGTTCATTTTATGAGGTAGATAATATTTAATATTTTTTTCAGGCCTCATAAATTTGATTGCTTTTTCCTTAGTTCTTTAATTATTGGAAAAGCAGAAAGTTCAGAAATACATTCTTGTTTGTGTTCCCAGGAGTTTCAAGTCATTGTTCCATCTAGCTGCAAGAGCACAGGCTGGACTTCACAGGCACTGTGGATGTACAACTGACCATTGCATTTGTATTGAAAAGATCTATTTGACACTTCCATGTCAAGAGATAATCTGAGCTTGTGGTAGCTTGTCCTCCCATTCTATGAAGAGCACAGTGTTGGATCCATTTGATGCTAGTTGCTAAAAGCTAGCACAATGCAAAAGACAAGATTGGTTATTGTTTTCTCAAAGGCAAGGTATATGTTTAAACTGGTGCCAGACATAAAGCAAAGGAAATTCTCAAGTGAAAGCAGGCAGGCAAAGGGCAAAAGCCAGCCTCCACCAACTTCCCACAATCAGTATTTGGGGCTGAGACCCTTTGCATTTGGTCTTAGTTCACTGCTCCAGAGTTGTTCTGTCAGTATATGGAAAGGCAAAATATACCTCCCTGCCCGTAACTGGTGAAGGTTTCAACTCACACATTGCTGAGAGAATTAGGCACCTTCTTGTGTGTGCTGAGTTTCTTTAAAGTACATAGATTCAAAATACAGAATTTGAACTTGTTCTGTTTTTACATGCTTAATTAATTATTCATAAAATCCAGTTGTATTAAAAGACATCTTCCTAACCTCTTCTTGAGTGAACTCTTGCATTTTTAATGTCCTTCTAAATGATTTATTAGTACAAGGAGGGCATGAAGAGTTCAACATTTTTTTCTGTTTAAGAAGATGCAACGAAAAAATGAAAAGATCAGATATTTCAGATTTTCAACCCTGTTTGCATGGTATTTAATCCTGAAATGCAATGTAAAACATATAAGTCTTTTATTTCAATAGAATTAAATGTCAGGGCTCAAGATGTACAATAGAGGGACAATGGCTGTTAAATGGAGAACCTCCATGCCTTTTAGGGACTCTAGAATAAAAAGTGCAAAAATAAAAACCTTACACTTTTCTGTGCAGGTAATGATCACTTTGTGTTGCTGTAATAAGTGGCCTCATAGTTAGGAACTCAAAACTGAGATGGAACAAATGAAAGTAGCACATGAAAACAAACCACCATTTCACTTTTTACACAATAAAAATAAATTTAAAAAAAGGCAAAATCTCGAAAAATATCAGCGGAAGAGAAATTCAGCCCTGTTGCAATCTCTTCAGACTGTGAGTTGGAAAGCTGTGTTCACAGGATATATATTACTCATCATTTTTAGCAGACCAGATTTGCAGATTTCTGTGCTATGCACTGTTGTGTTAGAGATGACAGAATGTGTCTGTCATCTGTACCTATCTGTACCTAGAATGTGTCCATCATCTGTGCAGGATCATAGGTGCAGGGAGAGGCATGATGGTAGGATTACTTCTGAGGAAGAACTTGACTTCTAAACACTCGAGGGAGATGGATTTTTTCTGCTGCTGTTTCAATGCAACACTTCTAATCGCTCAGTTTTATTGCATGGTGTCTTTGAAATCTGCCTGTTAACTGGCAGCTCCAACTTTACTGATACAGTGAGCTGTAATGGTGAGCTCATTAGTGACCAAGTAGCTGTGAAACAGTGTCTACACGATGCAAGCTCAGAAGACATCACAGCATCCTCTGAGGCTGTCTGCTTCTAAAACTTTTTCCTAATACCAAAGCCAAGGTTTACACCCTTGGGACATGAGGGATCTGTTAATGCACTGTGAGAACTAATATGATCCAGAAGAAGACTTTCTCTCTCCCCGCACTGGGAGGACAATAATTTAAAACTTCTAGACTTTGTAACTGGCTACAAAATGAAAAATACCATAATATAGTTCCACATTATCACAACCTGATGCCATTTAATGCTCACAACTCCACGTTGATGACTGCATTAAGTCAATGGAACTTCCCACTGTCGTTATTCCCACCTTCATTTTAGGCAACTGTGGAGAATGTTGAATTGTTCAAGTTGCACGCAAAGTAAAAGTAATACCTTTGCTATCCTAGGAATTTAAGAGGGGGAGTGTACATGTGTGTGTGTGTGTGTGTGTGTGTGTGTGTGTGTGTGCACTCGTGTTTGCGTGCACATGAGAGCCAGGGAGGACAGGAGCGTGGAGGTGAAAGAAAGGGAGTGATGTTATGAGGCTAGTTAGATCAACAACTAGTGACAAGCACTCTTATGGCACCTGTGACAACGAAGATTGATCAGGTATTTCAAAGCTCAGAAATGCAGGGCATTTGGCAACCTCTGATCTCTTAATTCAATTGATTCTGTTCCAAGGGTTTCTCAAACTGATGACCTTTCTGAACCTAATTAGATGGTAGGAATCATAAAGAGGACACTGGAGAATTTTCATAAGAGGAATCAAAATGTTTCTTCATCTTCACAACCTGGGATTTATGAGGGAAATGCACTGGGTTTGTAGCAATGTAAAATAAATAGACATTAGATGATGACAGGGAAAATAGGATTGCTGCCAAAGCTAAAAAGAGCTTGGCAAAAGAAGAAAGAACTACTACATAGTCAGTCATTCTTTACTGTACAAACCTTTTCATAAGGCACAGAAAAGAGATATACAGAAATAATGGACCCTTGCTAAAAGATGAAAAGGACTTTCTATAGCTTACATTTTTCACCAGTGAGGGCTAAGATCCATCTCAGTTGCTACAAAATCTTACTGTTCTCTTTCAGCATTCAGAAAACTGATGATAACTCGCAAAGAGCATTTACTGCCTGAACTTTTAACATCAGAAATAAATAACTGAAACAAGAGGTCAGGAAGAGAACAAAGTTGTTATGAGCATAAATACATTAAAGATGTATCAGTCAAACTCCATTCTCATATATCTCCTTTTAAACTGTGCCTTTCTGAACTAGGCAGAGTGACTTTTCATGCAGTGAACTTCTAGTAAAATTGTTTCCATTCTTGACAGCACTAAAATTATATCTATACACAAAACCTTTCACTATTTCAACATTGAAAGAAATTGGAGTAGGAAGAAGCTCTCTTCTTCATGGTCTAACATATTTCCAATGCAATTTTATCTTTTCATCATCCAGCTATAATCTAGGAATTATCAGGTATAATTATTAGGAAAAAAACAGTCACTAGAAATACCTTCATCCAACCTTATACTCCCTTGTTCCAGCTTAAATAGTAAGACAATTTGTGCAAATGGTAGTAAGCATCACAAGAAAGACAGCTCAAATGCAACTCATCCTTCTTGCTCTTACAGATGCTTGAGAGCTATGTCAGAAGGCAGGTGGTGTGTTGGATCACAGCAAGCTATCTGATGTCCAGGCTACCACACTTTCACTGTGACTCCTGCCAGTACTCTCCAATGTAGTGAGCAAGGTGAAAGACAGACATGTTTTGCATGACACCAGAGTGATTGCAATTTGGTGTATTTATCACTTTGAATCTGTCTCACACACTAGTCAATTCCAAACAAAGTTTAAAACATGGTAAAAGGCTCAAAGATAACTAAATACCCAGAGTTTTTGTGAAAACTGCCAATTTAGTAGGAGAGGGACCAAATCCATACTGTCCCTCACTGGTGGAGAGATGATCAGGCAACATTCACGTGACTTTCTGTCCAGGCAAAGCCACGGGTGTAGTCGCTGTGTATAGACTTCTGGACTAACAAGTGTTCTTGTCTTGTGGCCAGAGTAGTATCGCAGTCATTAAGAGCAGTTATCAGAATCTGACAGTATTTAAAGAAAAAAAGACTGCAAAAAAATCTAATTCTATTTGTCTTTCCCCACTGTCACTTGTGGAAATAATTTGAGGCAGTAATATTTCAGTCATTGCCAACACTTGCTATATTATAACATATGTAGAAGACATAAAGGAAGGTTTAACACAGAGAAACAAGGAAGGTTTAGCACAGAGAAAAGAGGAGTTGCCTATTCCGAGGTGAGAAATGTCAAGTACAACAAAAGAACGTGGCACTACAAGGTGTAAGAACATAGAGCATTATATAAACTAGGTCTACTGAAGTCAAATAGATGTTGCTACAAACTACATTAGATTTGGGGGTTTATCTGATATAAAGATGGCAATGGTGAAAACAAATCTCAGTGAACAAAAAGTGCATAGTTTTGAATTATTTTAAATTCTTGGAAAAAAACTATTAAACCATTTTAGGATTCCCACTCTGGTTGTCTTTTCTTAAGAATTACCTGCTTCATTCCATTATTTATGTTTTAAAAGAAAAAAGATCCTCTTGAAAATGATAAAAGCTTTTCTCACATAAGACCAGGGGATTAAATATGGCATGGTTTTGGAGACAAGGACAAACACCCAGAGTAGAGGGCAATCACTGTTAATATAGAGGAACTATTAAAGGGGATCTCCTGGTATTACATTGCAAGCTGTCATTTTCGGTAGTTGTAGAGGTATCTATTGATGTAATGGTCTCAGGAGACAGAAGGGCTTAAGTAGTTTTTTGAGACATGAGGGTATTGACCTGACCTGCTCACAGCAGTTGAATTGTTGGGAATGTTGATTCATGATTTTACAAAGACCTCACTATTCTTATTCTCCAGAGTGATTATACACCTGACAAATGGTAAAAGCAACATTACTGGACCTCAGAGAGTTATTTTACTTTTAGTGCATGCCATCATTAAGCCTGATAGCCTCTCTTATTGCTGTTTTGATAGCTGCCTGCTGTTTAAACAAAAGCACCACATTTCCTGACAGCTCATGCACAGGTGGCCTTAGTCTCTTTCTAAACAAGTTGAGGAGAAATCAGTCTTGGTGAGCATGGGGGCAGGAGAGAGGCGTCAGTCCATATCATCCCATGTTTGAACGGAGAATTTCACCTTGTCACAGGGAGAATGAGGGAAAGGGGCCCAGGAGAGGATGTTGACAGGCATTACCATCCCACTAGTGTACTTGATATGGGATCATCTCTGCTGAGCCTTATTGTGTCAAGAGAACATCTTGTAGCCCGTCTGTGTAAAGGCTGTATGATATCCTATATGTGCAGGGATTTACGGTGAAAAGCACTGACATCATTATTTATGCCGTGTTTGTGCAAAGCACAGCCAGAAAAATGGATTCAGTTATTGCCATAGCTGAGTTACTCTTTCCAACTATGTCAGGAAAGCTGATTTCATGTGTCCATGCCACTGCAAAAAGTAATAGTGACTAGAAGTGACCAATGCTAGGCAACAGGCCCTGTTCACATGTATGTTTCTTTACAAACATAATGAAGGTTTGGCAATGAAAAAGAAGAACTTTCCCTTGGTTTGTAAATACGTACATATGTGGTTTAAAATATTTGGTTTTAATTTCAAGGGTTCTTTGGGCTCCAGTAAAGAACAACAAAGCAAGCTTTGACCTTTTGAGGACGTTTTGGGTTAGGAAGTCTTTTCTAAGAGGGTTATGAGGCTCTGGCTGGAAGACTCAGCAAGAATCACTTCCCACTGAAGATATTATGCCCCTCGGGAATCCCATCCCCATCACTGTTTCCTCCAGCAGCTATGATTCTGAAGGATGAGCTCTCATTTCTGTTAACAGGTATTTATCCCCTGCCAAATTCACAACAGTTAGAGAAGTACAGCCTGCTGAGATGGCAATCTGAGCTTCAGGGAGGAAGGACACCCTTCTGCTGTGGTCCCCTCTTCTGGGAAAAAAATACTATTTGCTATCTGAATCACTCCTCAGCGATACCAAGGACTCTCTACTGACTCCTTAAAAAGCTTGGACAACTCTCTCTTCTACTTCAATTGCTGTGCAGCTCCAGCTGATCATTTTTAGCCTTGTGACATTTAAGCTAAGAATATTCAAGTGGGCAAATTGTCCCCCATGAACCTTAGACAAATATTTTGTGTGGATTAGAGAGCATTCAGTTCTTCTCTGGACACTTGTAGACTTATAGCCCTTGAAAACTTGAATCTGAGATATAATACCATGAGGAGAGCTGTGGTGCCATCCCCCATAAATTCAATTGCTGTCTAGCATTTCTTGCCTCCTTAATCCCTGCTTCCTCAAAATTGTGGGAATGAATTGAGCTGTACAGGTCGCTTGGAAACAAAGGAAGGTTCTTTTCCAGGTATTTATTTTGCACCTCCCCTGCACTGTCCCAAACACAGCTCTTCCCTACCAATCGTTTTTTTACAAAAGAAAATCTTACTAAGCCTCTTACGTAGAGAAGCTTCTACACACCAGTAAAGTTCAAGGGTGTGGCTTTGGCCTCAACTCTAATTATGGCTTAGGGTTCTATTAATTAAATTATTTGCTACAGCTTTCTGCACTTCTGTCTCGAATAAGAGCAAAAGTGGCAAAAGCCATGGGAAAGAGAGTTCAGCCTTAGAGAATTTTTGGCCCAGAGACAAACAGTAAGTACTAGAAAGCCTGGAGAATAAGCTCACTATCAGCCTCTTGTAACAAGACTGTGGGTTACTTTTTTACCTTATTTGGAATGGTTTCACATCTTGAGAAAGTTCCCTGAATTCACACACTTAACTTTGGTTTACGGTTTTGTGAAAAGGAGAAAGGTTTTTCCTCTGATATTTAGTTGGTAGCTGGTAGGACCTGAATGCTGTGTAACCTGCTTGACCATTCCAAACTCCACTCACAAGGAGGCATTGGTACACTGATGGGCTGCCTCTATGTAAAAACTTAATTTAAAAAGAACTCTTAAAACCACCTAAAACCTTGTCAGCAGCAGGTGAGAGTTCGCTCGCAAAAAGCTTTTTTGCAATGACTTAATTCTACTCCTTGTGAAGCTGGAAATAAAATTCTTATTGCATTCAAAGTGTGCAAAATTAGAATATCACTTAATGCCTTTGATAATCCTACCCTAAACATACTCCTCCTGGATAACAGTTGCACACTGATGAGCTTTGCTTTGAAAATATAGGCAAAAATACAGATGAAAGAGGCTTTTTTCTCTTTCCTTTCTGAGTAGCTGTATGTTACCCTCACTGTGATAGCTCTATGGTCAAAGTAATTCATGAAGATTTGACTCCCATTCTGGAGAAGATCAGAGACAAATGGAGGGTAAAGGTCTGGTTTTTCAGAGGTGCTATACACATGAAAGTCACCTCTGGTTTCAAAAGAATGTCTTTCAGTGTGTATTTTCAAGCTCTAGATTATTACAGAACGTCCTGCAGAGTAAAGAGAAGAACTCAGACAATGGTCCCTCAGTCTCAGTCCTAAGAGTCTCTAGCATCTGGCCACACAAGTCATAGGTTTTATGGTCCCAGTGAATCTAGAGAAGGTTTGAGATCGATGATGAGGCTTCTGTGACTGCCAGTCCTGTGGTTTGCATTACCTTAGCACTTGTACCCCTCAGCTGAAGCCAGAACTCCTCCACAACACACAGAAGGAAGAATGACAGTTCCTGCTCTGAGAGCTTGCATTTTAAACAGTTAAAACCAACCAGTAACAAAAAGATGGTTCACTCATGGCTATCAGTGCTGATGCTGAATCAAAACCCAATGCCTGTCATGTTTCTAGACCCGAGATTTATCTGTGGCCAACCTAGGGAGGTCATCTTGCAGCTTCTATCTACTGTGAGAAGATGCCTTTTCCCTTTTGCCTTAAGTGCCTCGAGTTTTTCAGCAAATGCAAATGTACAGAAATTGAACAAGAATAGCTATAGTTCTTCACATAACCCCATTTATATTTGAAGCTAGCCTTGCTATAAAAACCTTTTCCATCATCTTCATTCCAAAAATACAATAAAATAAGATTTGCCACTGTCTGAGAAAGCTGAAAAAAACCCTTTTTAGCCATATCTTTCCCAAACACTGGCATCACCCTTTTTTTGGTTTTGCTATTTGGCTCAAAGGGTTCTTTTTGCCAGGACACTTTGTTCTCTTGTAAGGTACACAGACACTTTGACAAGAACTCCCTGTAACTCTTATTCAAAGTGTTTATGCTGCCTCCATTGAGATAGAAGGTTTTTCAGGCTCCACGAGGACCTCTTCTTGTGAGTTTCCCTTGTGGTATTTGGCCTTCTGCAGGAGCTGGAGGTCTACTGCCTTTTGTTTATTTGGAAACTAGGCTTACGGACCAATTCCGATCTATCTGACACCAAGGTAAATCAAGAAAGCCACAAGGAAGAGAGGCAGTGCTTTCGTGGAGCAGGACCAGAAATGTGCTCAAAAGTTGATTTGCCACAGCCATAGCATATTGAGAAGTCACAGATCTTGTTGTGAGGTCCAAAAAAAGATCCTGAGTTAAAATGGATTTTTTAAAGGCTTTCAGCTTTGCGGAGGAAGCTTAGTGAAGAGTACACAGAACCAGCTACACAAGCATGCATGTTGCAATAGCCTAGCCCTGGACAGCAATTTTGCCAGGCACAAAGGGACTGCTAGCCTGGTGGTGTCTGGTCAGTGGGTAGGGACTTTCAGCTCACATATAACCTCTTTGGCTATCCTTATACTAATAAACTAAACAGTGCCAACACATAGACAGGGATACTGTTGCACAGTCATCTCTGCTGATTCATCACAAGTATACTGCACTACACAGGAAACCATATAGTAAATACACTCCCTTCTATATCTATATTGTTATGATGTCCTGTGCTAGTTAGCCTTCCTGGGCACTGTTCAAAGGAGAGCATAAGGCAGAGACTGTTCCCTGCAGACAGCATAGATGAGTCCATTATGTTGAGGAGAGGTAAAGAGAATTTAACCATATGGATGCAAGCCAGTCCCTTTGCTTCTCATTCTGCCTGTGTTATGTGGTAGGTGTTTTTAATATCCATAAGAAAATTTCACAGGTATAACAGCTTGGATGTTGTGAGGTAGTGATCCATACCAATTCTGTCATTAGGTCATTACCAGTTCTTAATAAACATTGTCATTTATATTTTAAATAGGGTCACTCATTTGACAGAAAATGCACTCCTTGGCTGCATGTAAACCTCATTACTAATAGCTAAGCTTCCTTTTTTTTTTTTTTTTTTAAAGTATGCAGCTATTTCGATTGTTGTTAGTCCTGCATTTGGGGATTATCACTTTTATTTCTGATTAAAATATCTACACAGTAATGCAACTGAAGCAATTGTTCCAAAGTAAACACATTGGTCATGGTTTTCATTATCGGGATAATCTTCTTCTCTCTCACACCCAAGCAGTGAAATCCTTCCCTCTCTAGCAATATAAAACCGCGTCAATGTGCACAGCAGATTTTAAACAGTTTACTGCTCACTACCCATTAAACTATTTTACAAACAACAATGAAACAGGAAATAACAAAACATGCCCTTTGAGTGAATACTTGGGCTAAAATGCTCAGAGTTTCTCTGCAGTCCATAAACTGCTCCAGCTGTGTGTTCACAGTTCATGACATTTTGAGAACCGTGCTCCTCAGCAAAATTAAAACCTTCTCCACAGTTGGGGACCTGTTGCAGCCCTGTGTGTTCTACTGTGTGGTGGAGCTGGCAGAGGTGCACTGCATTGCAACAGGATGCCAAAACCCAAGGTAGCTCCCTGGCTGCTGAAGGGAAACCCTTCCCTGCACAGGAGAAATATGGAATATTTATTTTCTCTCTGCTGTAAATATAAATAAATCAGAGCAGAAGCTGATGATTCCGATGCTATGAAGATGAACCTTGCAGTGGGATGATGCACCTCCTGGGCTGGGAACAGTGGAGGAGTACTGCCACCTCTTGGATACATCCCACAGTGTCAATGTCCAGGGAACACCACACCATCATCCAGACCACAGACATCACCGAGTGTTGTCTGCTAACCTAGTAGGGAGAAAAAAAATTTAAAATGTGTGTTTGCTTCCATGTTTACACTATTAAATAGCACTTGCACATATTTATTACTGCTTACCAGGTTTTTTCCCCCATATACTATGTCTGAGGCACTGTCCTAATAAGGGTGCCAGAAAAACACTTTACGAGCCATTATCTCACAGCAAGACCAAGCAGCAGACTCAGTTGATGTAAAGCAATCCCCTCAGCCTTTCAGTGCTGGGCTTATCCCAAGACAGTGACATTTGTGGGGAGATTTATGTTATTTTGCTATATGATGATGGAGTTCTTCCAAAGGAATAAATTACATATCAGTGCTGCACTGATGCTAGGCAGGTAATGATAGTCTCAGAGGGGACCCAACAACATCTTGCAAACATCTGTGGTCATTTGTGTGAGTGCCAATTAACCTGTGATGGTCTGGTATATGATGAGGGCTCTATCTTCAGTTCTGGAAGTTAAGAAAATTTTCAGAGGGGATATTTCCAGATGCTGGCAGAGGAACTCCAGGTTTTTCATGGAAAACAAAAACTTGACAGTGCCCTGTGCTGTTCTGCAAGCTGTCAGCTGTCCAGAAGCAATTGATTTCAGTAAGTGCAGAGAGAAGACAGTAAGGCAAGAGCATAGTGATGTGGGTTTATTCTTTTCTGCCGTTGATTCAGAGAACATCTTTGCATCTGGTTTCGTGTTTATGCTTCATCTTCCCCTGGTGGCAAAAATATGACCACCTCCTAAGGATGCTTGAGGTGTACAGTCAAAGGAGTTGTAGCTATTGTCAGGTGCCTCTATGTCCAGATAGACCTTGGGTCCTCAACATGCACAAGTCCATCTGCTTAAATTCTGCTGGATCACATGGCAGGAGAACGCCATCATTGATTAATTAATCTGGAGAGCAAGAATGGACTGAACATGGTCTAAACTACATAGCAGGAGCCTCTTAAGGCTATACACTGTAGGGCCTTAAGCATCAGGTGAGATTTTCTACAAACAACTGGCAGAAGTCTCATGGTCACCAGCCCTCATACTTATGGGTGACTTCAATTTGCCAGATGTCTTCTGGAAATACAACACAGCAGAGAGAAATCAGTCTAGGAGGTTCCTGGAGTGTGTGGAAGACAACTTCCTAACACAATGGTTAAATGAATCCACCAGAGGAGGTACCCTGATAGACCTCAAGTTTAAAAACAAAGAAGGACTGGTGGGGAATGTGGCTGTCAGTGGATGTCTTGGATATAGTGACCATGAAATAATGAAGTTTACTATAGTGGGTGATGTAATGAGGGCCAGCAGCAAAACTTCCACCTTGGACTTCCGGCAGGCGGACTTTGACTTGTTTAGGACATTCATTGCTGGAGTCCTTTGGGAGTCAGTCCTGATGGGTAAAGGAGTTCAGAAGGTTGGGAGTGTTTTAAAAAAGAATTGTTAAGCATTCAGGGGCAGACTGTCCCTATGTGTAGGAAGTCAAGTCGTTGAGGAAAAAGACCAGCCTGGTTAAACAGACAACTTAGGCTGGAGCTCAGGGGAAAAAAAAGGAATGTATCATCTCTGGAAGGAGGGTCAGGCAAATTGGGAAAACTATAAGGATGCCAAAAGGTCATGTAGGGAGAAGGCCAAGGCCGAGCTGGAACTTGATTTAGCTGTTAAAGTCAAGGACAACAAAAAAAGTTTTTATAAATACATTGGGAGCAAAAGGAGAGTCATGGAAGGTGTCCACCAGTTGATAAACGCAGAGGATAGTGTAGTGACAGGGGATGTAGATAACACAGAGGTACTCAATGCCTTTTTTGTCTCTCTCTTTAATGTCAAGACTGGTTGCCCTCAGGATACCCAGCTTCTAGATCTGGAAGTTGGTGATGGGGAGGTGAGTGAAGCCCCTGTAATCCAGTAGGAGATGGTTAATGACTTGCTATGCTGATTGGATGCTCACAAGTCCATGGCCCCTGGCAAGATCCACCCCAGGGTAATGAGGCAACTGTCAAAAGAACTTGCTAAACCACTTGCAATCATCTACCAGCAGGATAACTAGATAACTGGAGAAGTTCTGGCTAACTGAAAATTAGCAAATGTGACACCCATCTATAAGAATGGTCGGAAGGAGGATTCGGGGAGCTACAGGCCTGTAAGCCTAACCTTGGTTCTGGGCAAGGTCATGGAGGAGATCATCCTGAGTGCCATCACACGGCACATACACGACAACCAGGGGATCAAGTCCGACCAACATGGATTTATGAAAGGAAGGTCCTGCTTGACCAACCTGATCTCCTCCTATGACAAAGTGGCCTGCTTAGTGGATGAAGTGAAGGCTGTGGTCCATCTGGATTTCAGTAAGGCATTTGACACTGTCTCCCACAGCATACTTCTAGAAAAACTAGCTTCTCGTGACTTGGATAGGTGGATTCTTTAATGGGTAAAACAATGGCTGGATGGCTGGGGCCCTCTGGGTGTTTAATGGAGCTAAATCCAATTGTCAGCCAGTCACTCAATATTCCCCAGGGCTCAATATTGGGGCCAGTCCTATTTAACATCTTTATTGATGATCTGAACATGGTGATTGAGTGCACCCTCAGTAAATTTGCAGGCAACACTAAGTAGGATGGGATTGTCAATCTGTCTGAGGGTAGGAAAGCATAGAGAGACCTGGACCAACTTGATCAGTGAGATGAGGACAACTGCATGAGGTTCAGTAAGGCAAAGTGCCATGTCCTGCACATGGGACACGACAGCCCCATGCACTGCTACAGGCTGGGAAGAGTGGCTCAAATGTTGTTCATCAGAAAGGGACTTGGGAGTACTGGTGGACAGCAGCACAATATGAGCCAACAGTGTGCATAGATGGCCTAGAAGGCCAATGGCATCTTTACCTGTATCAAGAATAGTGTCTCCAGCAGGACTAGGGAAGTGATCATCCTCCTGTACTTGGCACTGATGAGGCTACACCTAGTTCTGTGTTCAGTTGGACACCTCAATTAAAAAAGACATTGAGATGCTGGAGCGAGCCCAGCAAAGGGCAACAAAATGCTCATAAAATGTCTGGAAAACATGTTGTATGAGGAATGGCTGAGGGAATTGGGTTTGTTTAACCTTGCAAAGAGGTGGCTCAGAGGTGACCTCATCATTCTCCACAACTACCTGAACGGAGGTTGTAGAGAGGTGGGGGATGGTCTCTCCTGCCATGCCTGCAGTGAGAGGACTAGAGGGAAAGGTCATAAGCTGAGTCAGATGAGATTCAGATCAGATGTTAGAAAAGAATTTTTCACTATTAAAGTGGTCAGGCACTGGAATAGATTGCCCAGGGAGGTGGTGGAGTCACCATCCGTGGAAGTGTTTAAGAGGCATCTGGATCTGGCGCTGGAGGATATGGTTTAGGGTTTAGGGGTTACAGCAGAGTGGCAAGTTAATGGTTGGACTCGATGATCTTAGAGATCTCCTCCAACCTTGATGATTGTGTGATATATATGTATCACAGTAACGTGATGGTGATGTGATTGACAAAATTTGACCTTATTTTTCCTGAACAAAGGAATATTTTTTTCCAAGGCAGGCTAATTTTAACTCCTCCTTCGCTCCATATATGTAAGCAGCATGTGCGTGAATATGCATCCAAGTCATCCACACAGAGAAACATGTTGAAGGACATGA